>NC_088409.1:76075927-76377427 GCF_034236695.1 Oncorhynchus nerka
ATGCATTTAAACTAGTGTAGTTTACCTGGAATTATGCCTCATTATGGTGTCGTAACAGCTGTGGGAAGAGTGCTTTAGCGACAGGTTAACTGGAAAGGTCACATGCACACACACAAGTGCAATCCTATTTTGAGAATAAAGCATAAGAAAGAAAAATCCCATTGATAACATAACAAGAGCTGAAAACACAACACTGAGACCAAAATGTATTCCTCAACACATCTAACATCTGGCTTTTTGGAGATGTTTGCAATATCATGAATGTGTGAACAAGGTATTTTAGCATAGTCATTCTCTTATGGAGGAAGTGTTTCATTAACACGTCCAAAAAATTTAAATGATTCAAATTATGTCTCCTATAAGCAAATAGTGAAACAAACATATTCCTTAGTTATTACACTGACAAAAATAATACCTTATTTGTATTAGACATGTAGTTATAGATAAACAAATAATTATAGAATCCAATCACATTTCAACAAATCCTTACTTCAAACAAATTCCATCAAATATAACAAATCCTTACCAAACAGCCTTGGGATCACATAATATCAGTTCATTCTCAAAAAAAAACATAGTTGACGTTGCATTACATGGCTTTTACAACAACACAGCCCATTACAGGCACTGTACTTAGTGCAGCATTGTCAATACAAGTGTGGTTAAAAAGTGCCTAACTTTATCTCTTATTTATGACATTTATCTTCTAATATTCATTTCTCGTGTATATATATATATTTTATATTTGCATTTGAGGTTGGCAACAGAGCCTAGAACATTAAATATTTGTTTTCAAGTTTGGATAAATGTCTTCTGGAATGTTCTGTTCCAGCGCCGATAAGCGATCCTAACAACTTGGGGCTCCAAGCTTTAATATTGAACTCCTGAAATCTCATAGCCTTCAGATGCTGGCTTCTGCTATATGAGACATCCAGCAAAATCAATGGAAAACAACTTGTTTAGGCCTGTACAGAATACTAAATGCTGCTTTCACCTTTGCTTTCCTCTGATCACACACCCGTTGTACATTAGCAAAACCCAATAGTCTTCAAGTGTAGCGGATGTTCTCTTCATAAACTATATTCCTGTCTCTGTTCCATTATGGACTTTGTAATTGTCAGACTATTAAAGGACTTTGCTATTGTCAGACTATTAAAGGACTTTGCTATTGTCAGACTATTTAATGACTGTGCTATTGTCAGACAATTTAGTGATTCTACTATTCTAAGACAATTTAATGACTTTGCTATTGTCAGACTAATAAAGGACTTTGCTATTGTCAGACTATTTAATGACTGTGCTATTGTCAGACTATTAAATGACTTTGCTATTGTAAGACTATTTAAGGACTTTGCTATTGTCAGACAATTTAGTGATTCTGCTATTCTAAGACAATTTAATGACTTTGCTATTGAAGACTATTTAATGACTTTGCTATTGTCAGACTATTTAATGACTTTGCTATTGTCAGACTATTTAATGACTTTGCTATTGTCAGACTATTTAATGACTTTGCTATTGTCAGACTATTTCAGGACTTTGCTATTGTCAGACAATTTAGTGATTCTGCTATTCTAAGACTGTTTAATGACTTTGCTATTGTAAGACTATTAAAGGACTTTGCTAATGTAAGACTATTAAAGGTCTTTACTATTGTAAGACTTATGTATGATGTATGATGCCAATAGAGCAGATGTCCCACATGGTAGCTAATGATGTCCAGTACATGGATCATACACAGTATCTATCTGCAACCATATTGACTATGTCACACTGGGACACATTTGCTTGCCCAGTACCCTCTTCAGTTTTGGGCAAAGAGAGAGGGAGGGGGCTTTCAAGGGAGCAGACAAGGGATTATGGGTCGATGATTTTAGGTAATCCAGAATCTACAGGGTGCATGATATGTTTTGACCTTCATAAAATATTGATTTACTGTTCACCTGTGAACATGCAGAGGACAAATAATAAAATAAAACGCTTTGAAGTTGTGCAGTTGTGTGTCACATTGTTTCACAAACACAGTAGCTTTTTCTTATGCAACCAATTCTAGCAGAGAATGTATCATTATAATTGGAATGCAAGGACCATTGTAATCGCTGTAGTTACTTAGCAAAATAATTGGATCAACATCAACACTGTGCCAAGCATGACATGGGCAGACTAGTATTTTCTTCCTAAATGCATAAAGTGGGCTGTCATATATTGATTGACAGGATCCCATGTCAATCAGAAAATATGAAAAGTGTATGAATACTGTATGAGTGACATTCTGTTTAGAATACTGAGCAGTAGGAAAATCTGTTGGATTCAAAGACAGTATGTTAAATTCCCCAGATACTTCCAAACACAGGGTACAATAAGTGCACAGTTATTGCTGTATTTTCAGCTTGCATACTCTGAAGTGGGCTTACTAGCTCACATATACATGAACTCACTGTGTGCTAGATTCTATTCGTCTAAATTGTAGTACATTTATGGACCTCAACACTGAAATGATTGTGGAGGAAGTCAGGAAGTGGTTAACATAATCCATGGCATGTATCTATGTTGTCTTATTTTACATAATAATTACAGATGAAAATGTGTACTTTAGATGATGTGTGCTTTGTTATTATTCACTACATCTGGAGAGTTTTATATAAGAAAATAATTAAGTATATTTGAAATTCAGAACAAAGAAAATAACTGTAAATCCGAACTGGTCCTTCACTCCCTCGTCACGTAAAGAGTGGGTTTTGCATTGATCAGCAAAGGTTAAGTAGAAGATGTTGATGAATCTTGAGAACTTTGATAAATGAATATTGATTTTTTTATATTTTTTTATTATCCTGACAATTATAGCTGGGCTAGATAATTCCCTCTAGACGAGAGCAGAGTGCATCTATTTTTGAAGCAGCTTTAATATTGTTGAAAATAGTCTTGGGCAGCAGTCCTGTATGAATCCTTCAGAACCTTATCTCTCTTCTGAACACCCCACCAAATGATATTAGATACACAAGAGGGCTTGACGCCGTGAGCCATTGTGGAGAAAGCAATAAATAGCCTGGCAATGTCAGAGATGTCATAAATCAAAATTCAGAAATGGCTGAATGCTGTTGGACATTTTCATCTCCAATACTGTTTTATCCTGCTGAATAATGAATAAATTAGAGAGATGCAAGGCAGGGGGGGAGTGTTTGAATCTACAGTACATGTGTGTCTTTACCATTTATGTTTATGTGTATGCATACCGGCGGGTGTGTAAATGTGACATACCGGCTCGATTCGGTGTTACGTAGCAACATTCGAAAAGGTGTTTTTACATTGGATAAAAGTAAAGACTCAGAGCTAGAAAATGGTATATCATACACTATAGTTGCGGAACAATGGGAAAGTAATTCTGTTTTGAAAGTTGACAAACTTGTCACCTCACTTTTGAGAAAATGGCCCGTGAATATTTTGCTACACCTACTGGAGAGCTCTTCTTTGTCTACACCCATTCAGCATCGTTCACACCCTCTAAGCTTTAGCCCCACCCAGCTCTTTAACTTCTTGACGCTACCCATCCCGTTAGCGGGATAATTGTCATCAACAACCTCTGAATTGCAGAGCGCCACATTCAAATAATATTACTACAAATATTTATATTCATGAAATCACAAGTACAATATAGCAAAACACAGCTTGGCTCTTTGTTAATCCACCTGTCGTGTCAGATTTTGAAAATATGCTTTACAGCGAAAGCAATCCAAGCGTTTGTGTAAGTTTATTGATCACTAGACAAAACATTATGAACACCTAGCATCACAGTAGCTTGGTCATGAAAATCAGAAAAGCACTTAAATGAATCGCTTACCTTTGATGATCTTCGGATGTTTTCACTCACGAGACTCCCAGTTACACAATAAAAGTTCCTTTTGTTCCATAAAGATAATTTTTATATTTGTTTTGGCGCGTTATGTTCAGAAATCCACGGGCTCGAGTGGTCATGACAACGCAGACGAAAATTCCCGATAGTATCCGTAATGTCCACAGAAACATGTCAAACGTTTTTTATAATCAATCCTCAGGTTGATTTTAAAATATATAATCAATAACATATCACCTGGCACTGTCTCTTTTTCAGTAGGAGAGGGAGACACATTGGCTGCCCAAGCTCTGTTGCACAAGCAAAACTCATGCAAACACCTGACGCGATGTTATCTTTCTCCCTCATTTTTCAAAATAAAAGCCTGAAACTATGTGTAAAGACTGTTGACACCTTGAGGAAGCGATAGGCAAAGGAATCTGGTTGATATCCCTTTAAATGGAGCGAAGGCAGGCTATGGAACATGGAGCTTTCAAAATAGAAGCCACTTCCTGGTTTGATTTTCCTCAGGTTTCGCCTGCAATATCAGTTCTGTTATACTCACAGACAATATTTTGACAGTTTTGGAAACTTTAGAGTGTTTTCTATCCTAATCTGTCAATTATATACAAATTCTAGCATATTTGCCTGAGAAATAGGCCGTATACATTGGGAACGTTATTTTGCCAAACATAGTGCCCCCTAGCTGAAAGAGGTTAAGAATTGACATGTGAGGCCATGTGCTAAACAACCAAAGATTTCAAGACTAAAGGCTGGTTTACGCTACGGGTGTGTTCGTTAATTTAATCTAGAGTGTCAGAGTGTGCTCTGGGTGTTCTTAAACTCAGAGCCTTTCATTCTTGGGGCGTTCAGAGCGCACACTGGATGCTCTGGCTGAGGAGTAGGGTTGATCCAAGCGTTCTTATCTAACAACAGCAGTCAAGAACACAAGCTAACTCGCTAAAGTTGGCAGCTTGCTAGTTACTTCCAGACACAAATGAGAGAACAGCTCACTCTGACCATTTTATTCACCGTAGCAGAGATTGTTAGTCTGTTTTTTGTGTTGGTGTTGGTGACTACAACAATTGGTGCTGGCAACAATTTAATTGCGCTTTTTGCGCTTTTTTGCCAACGTTTACTGACACCTGCCATATTCAATGGGTGTGAGTTCATGAGAGTTAGTAAATTTGTCAGTTATTCTGCACTCAGACGAGAGTTCTCTGAAATCGGAGTAGACAGCCAGAGTGAATTTACAAGCTACGTCTATCGAAACAACAGTTGTTGCAGTGACATCATGAACATTATATGGAAATGGTTAATTGCATAGTGTAGGCTTTTGTTTAGACATGTAGCTAGTTATCTAAACAATGAACCATAATCACAACTCATAACATTACTACCCTGCATGAATCTGCAGGTAGCTAACCAACCAGGTTCAATGTTGGCTACCCAAAATTAGGCTATAACTAACAATGCAAATGGCTCTGAGATACAAATAATATTACTACACAGATCATACACATAACTTTAGCTAGTGAGCCAGCCAGCTAACGTTAGCTTGCTAGCTAACAGTACACTAACTTGAAATAAAAACAACTTTCTGACAAAATTAGAAATGTGTAATGTTTTGAAAATGTAGCTAGCTAGACTCTCTTACCTATATACATGGATTGATGCTTCTACCTCTCTGTCACTATGTGATATCTTTAGAAGAGTGCTCCATGGCAGACCAATCTACACTCATCTCTCAGCTTGTCCAGCCCACTCATTATCTCAACCAATCATGGCTTGCGGGAAGGTAGTTGGCTTTTTCTGTAGCTAAACCGACTAGGCTCGTAATTTAACAATTTTATTCGTATTTACAGATGGCATACAAGTTTGTTATTATGGCACATGAAAGTTCACATATTCCAGAAGGTATTTCTGCAACAAAAAAGCATTTTGATAAAAAAAAAAACGTTTACGTTCAAATGGCTCTCGCGTGAAGTTGTGAAGAGTGACACACGCGTCGTTTCCTGAATCGAGTCACATATGTGTGTGTGCATGCGTGCATGCGTGCATGCATGCATGTGTTTTTGTGTCTGTGTGCATGCGTGTGTGAGTAGGCCTATGTGTACTTAGCTTACAATGACTGTAAAGTGAGACAGGCAAGTGCCAGGTGTGTATGGACAGTCCTAAACATGACCCACACTACAAAGGCTACATGTGTCACAAAGGATTCACATTTCCCACTGTCAAGACAATTTACAAATCAGGCAGACTCTCTATGCGGAAGCACTGAGGAGGATCGGGATGGTTATTTCCAAATCTGTCACGCTTTCATGACAGTGTGATACTCTCCTCTGTGACTTAGCTGTGGTGTCTCAGAGCCTGTCTCTGCCTTTGACGATATTTCCCAATGCCAACCCACCCCAAAATAATCATTCATTGTATTCTTATTTTGTAGCATGTCATGTCCGTGAGTAAGTGGCAATAACATGAACATTGACTATGATGATTGCAGTTTTCACTCAACTGTGGTTTATCTTCTGACTCGGGGAGCTATTCTCTGCTGTATTTCCAGCTCATTGCTTCACACTTCCCGCCTCCATCACACACATGTACACACACATGCGCATGAGCACGCTCACACACACACACACACACACACACACACACACACACACACACACACACACACACACACACACACACACACACACACACACACACACACACACACACACACACACACACACACACACACACACACACACATTGACAGGGCTGCTCTTCTCTGTCAAACCAGGCAGAACACTCAGAACACAGTGTGCCACACTGTACAGCATAACTCTGTCTAAACTCTGCCAAAGCTAAGTGGTAACAGTCATTTTCTTTCAACTGAGTGTTCAATATACTTCTGAGTTAATGTACCAAGGGTGACTTTGTCCTCTCATTTATTACTGGATCCGCAAACAATCTATTCAATTTACACTACCGCTCAAAAGTTTGGGGTCACGTAGAAATGTCCTTGTTTTTTAACCAAAAGCACATTTTGTGTCCATTAAAATGACATCAAATTGATCAAAAATACAGTGTAGACATTGTTAATGTTGTAAATGACTATTGTAGCTGGAAACGGCAGATTTTTTTATAGAATATCTACATAGGCATACAGAGGCACATTATCAGCAACCATCACTCCTGTATTCCAACGGCACGTTGTGTTAGCTAATCCAAGTTTATTATTTTAAAAGATTAATTGATCATTAGAAAACCCATCATAGCACTGAGACTGCACTGGTGAAGGTGGTAAATTACCTTTTAATGGCATCAGACCGAGGCTCTGCATCTGTCCTCGTGCTCCTAGACCTTAGTGCTGCTTTTGATACCATTGATCCCCACATTCATTTGGAGAGATTGGAAACCCAAATTGGTCTACACGGATAACTTATGGCCTAGTTTAGATCTTATCTGTCGGAAAGATATCAGCTTGTCTCTGTGAATGGTTTGTCCTCTGACAAATCAACTGTACATTTCGGTGTTCCTCAAGGTTCCGTTTTAGGACCACTATTGTTTTCACTATATATTTTACCTCTTGGGGATGTCATTCGAAAACATAATGTTAACTTTCACTGCTATGCAGATGACGCACAGCTGTACATTTTAAATTAAACAAGCCCCAAAATTGCCCTCGCTAGAAGCCTGTGTTTCAGACAAACTTTTTACTTTTAAACTCGGACAAAACAGAGATGCTTGTTCTAGGTCCCAAGAAACGAAGAGCTCTTCTGTTGAATCTGACAATTAATCTTGATGGTTGTACAGTCGTCTCAAATAAAACTGTGAAGGACCTCGGCGTTACTCTGGACCCTGATCTCTCTTTTGAAGAACATATCAAGACTGTTTCAAGGACAGCTTTTTTCCATCTACGTAACATTGCAAAAATCAGAAACTCTCTGTCCAAAAATGATGCAGAAAAATGTATCCATGCTTTTGTTACTTCTAGGTTAGATTACTGCAATGCTCTACTTTCCAGCTACCCGGATAAAGTAATAAATAATCTTCAGTTAGTGCTAAATATGGCTGCTAGAATCCTGACTAGAACCAAAACATGTGTTCATATTACTCCAGTGCTAGCCTCCTTACACTGGCTTCCTGTTAAGGCAAGGGCTGATTTCAAGGTTTTACTGCTAACCTACAAAAGCATAACATAGGCTTGTGCCTACCTATCTTTCTGATTTGGTCCTGCCGTACATACCTACACGTAAGTCGCTCTGGATAAGAGCGTCTGCTAAATGACTTAAATGTAATGTAAATGTACGCTACGGTCACAAGACGCAGGCCTCCTAATTGTCCCTAGAATTTCCAAACAGCTGGAGGCAGGGCTTTCTCCTATAGAGCTCAATTTTTATGGAATGCTCTGCCTACCCATGTGAAAGACGCAGACTCGGTCTCAACCTTTAAGTCTTTACTGAAGACTCATCTCTTCAGTGGGTCATATGATTGAGTGTAGTCTGGCCCAGGAGTGTGAAGGTGAACGGAAAGGCTCTGGAGCAACGAACCGCCCTTGCTGTCTCTGCCTGGCCGGTTCCCCTCTCTCCACCGGGATTCTCTGCCTCTAACCCTATTACATGGGCTGAGTCACTGGCTTATTGGTGCGGTTTCATGCCGTCCCTAGGAGGGGTGCGTCACTTGAGTTGGTTGAGTCACTGACGTGATCTTCCTGTCTGGGTTGGCGCCCCCCCCCCCCCCCCTTGGGTTGTGCCGTGGCAGAGATCTTTGTGGGCTGTACTCGGCCTAGTCTCAGGATGGTAAGTTGGTGGTTGAAGATATCCCTCTAGTGGTGCGGGGGCTGTGCTTTGGCAAAGTGGGTGGGGTTATATCCTTCCTGTTTTGCCCTGTCCGGGGGTATCATTGAATGGGGCCACAGTGTCTCCTGACGCCTCCTTTCTCAGCCTCCAGTATTAATGCTGCAGTAGTTTATGTGTCGGGGCTAGTGTCACGGCCGGCTGAAGGACTGGACCAAGGTGCAGCATGGTAAGCGTACATTTTCTCTTTATTAAAAATGACGCCGACAAAACAAATAACAAAACCAAACCGTGAAGCTTTGGGCTATGTGCCCTGAACAAGGTCAAAGTTAACCTCCCACAAAACAGGTGGGGGAAAAGGGTACCTAAGCATGGTTCTCAATCAGAGACAACGATAGACAGCTGCCTCTGATTGAGAACCACACCCGGCCAAACACATAGAAGTAGAAAATCTTAGAACATAGAACATAGACTGCCCACCCAAATCAAACCCTGACCAAACCAAAATAGAGACATAAAACGCTCTCTACGGTCAGGGCGTGACAGCAAGGGTCAGTTTGTTATATCTGGAGTAGTTCTCCTGTCTTATCCGGTGTCCTGTGTGAATTTAAGTATGCTCTCTCTAATTCTCTCTTTCTCTCTTTCTCTCTTTCACTCGGAGGACCTGAGCCCTAGGACCATGCCTCAGGACTACCTGGCATGATGACTCCTTGCTGTCCCCAGTCCACCTGGCCGTGCTGCTGCTCCAGTTTCAACTGTTCTGCCTGCGGCTATGGAATCCTGACCTGTTCACCGGACGTACTACCTGTCCCAGACCTGCTGTTTTCAACTCTCTAGAGACAGCAGGAGTGGTATAGATACTCTTAATGATCGGCTATGATAAGCCAACTGACATTTACTCCTGAGTTGCTGACTTGCTGCACCCTCGACAACTACTGTGATTGTTATTATTTGACCATGCTGGTCATTTATGAACATTTGAACATCTTGGCCATGTTCTGTTATAATCTCCACCCGGCACAGCCAGAAGAGGACTGGCCACCCCTCATAGCCTGGTTCCTCTCTAGGTTTCTTCCTAGGTTTTGGCCTTTCTAGGGAGTTTTTCCTAGCCACCGTGCTTCTATGCCTGCATTGCTTGCTGTTTGGGGTTTTAGGCTGGGTTTCTGTACAGCACATTGAGATATCAGCTGATGTACGAAGGGCTATATAAATACATTTGATTTGATTTGATGATTTTGCAATTATGTTAGCACACCTGAAAAACATTGTGCTGATTGAAGATCCAATAAAACCGGCCTTCTTTAGACTTGCTGAGTCTCTGGAGCATCAGCATTTGTGGGTCCTCTTGCTCAGTTGTGCACCAGGGCCTCCCACTCCTCTTTCTATTCTGGTTAGAGCCAATGTGCGCTGTTCTGTGAAGGGAGTAATACATAGCGTTGTACGAGATCTTCAGTTTCTTGGCAATTTCTCGCATGGAACAGCCTTCATTTCTCAGAACAAGAATAGACTGACAAGTTTCAGAAGAAAGTCTTTGTTTCTGGACATTTTGATCCTGTAATCGAACCCACAAATGCTGATGCTCCAGATGCTCAACTATTCTAAAGAAAGCAAGTTGTATTGCTTCTTTAATCAGTACAACAGTTTTCAGGCTTTTAAAATGATAAACTTGGATTAGCTAACTCCATGTACCGTTGGAACACAGGAGTGATGGTTGCTGATAATGGGCCTCTGTATGTCTATGTAGATATTCCATAAAAAATCTGCCGTTTCCAGCTACAATAGTCATTTACAACATTAACAATGTCTACACTGTATTTCTGATCAATTTGATGTTATTTTAATCGACAAATTGTTTTGATTTTCTTTCAAAAACAAGGACATTTCTGATTGACCCCAACTTTTAAATAGTAGTGTAGGTTGTAGAGGCTGTTAACTCATGTAACAAATGTATGGGTTTTGTATGGGTCTCTGTATGGGATCCATTCAGAACCATGTATGTTCATGTCTGACTTTTTTCACTTGAGCGTCTCTGCATACTTGTAAATAGTGTCAGCATACACACATGATCTGATAATGACAATGGCTGTCAGGATTTGACATTGGCATCTCAGCCCATATCCTAGTGGGAGTAGCTACGTGAGGAAACGCACAAGACTAAGCCGTGTTTGACAAGAGCAGAGGGACCAGTGGTTAGACACTCAATGAAAAGGGGACAGAAGGGGTACCAAATCTCTGGGGGTCACACACAGCAGCTGTTGTCTGTCGTTTTGATGTCCCACCAACCACATATACAGTACCAGTCAAAAGTTGTGACACAGCTACTCATTCAAGGGTTTTTATATATTTTTTACTATTTTCTACATTGTAGAATAATATTGAAGACATCAAAACTATGAAAGAACACATATGGAATCATGCGGTAACCAAACAAGTGTAAAACAAATCAAAATATATTTTCAACTTGAGATTCTTCAAAATAGCCACCCTTTACCTTGATGACAGCTTTGCACACTCTTGGCATTGCCTCAACCAGCTTCACCTGGAATGTTTTTCCAACAGCACTTGTTGGCTGCTTTTCCTTCACTCTGCGGTCCAGCTCAACCCAAACCATCTCAATTGGGTTGAGGTCGGGTGATTGCGGAGGCCAGGTCACCTGATGCAGCACTCCATCACTCTCCTTCTTGGTCAAATAGCCCTTACACAGCCTGGAGGTGTGTTGGGTCATTGTCCTGTTGAAAAAAAAATGATAGTCCCACTAAGTGCAAACCAGAATGCTGGTTAAGTGTGCCTTGAATTCTAAATAAATCACTGACAGTGTCACCAGCAAAACTCCCCCACACCATCACACCTCCTCCCCCATGATTCATGGGGGGAACCACACATGTTGAGATCATCCGTTCACCTACTCTGCGTCCCCCGGCGGTTGGAACCAAACATCTGAAATTTGGACTCATCAGACCAAAGGACAGCTTTTCACCGGTATCATGTCCATTGCTCGTGTTTCTTGGCCAAAGCGAATTTCTTATTATTATTGATGTCCTTTGGTAGTGGTTTCTTTGCAGCAATTCAACCATGAAGGCCTGATTCACACATTCTCCTCTGAAAAGTTGATGTTGAGATGTGGCTGTTCTTGAACTCTGTGGAGCATTAATTTGGACTGGTAACTCAGCAGAGGTAACTCTGGGTCTTCCTTTCCTGTGGCGGTCCTCATGAGAGCCCGTTTCATCATAGCGCTTGATGGTTTTCGCGACTATCTTAAAGTAATGATGCACTGTCATTTCTCTTTGCTTATTTGAGCTGTTCTTGCCATAATATGGACTTTTACCAAATAGGGCTATCTTCTGTATACCACCCCTACCTTGTCACAACACAACTGATTGGCTCAAAAGCATTAAGAAGGATAGAAATTCCACAAATTAACATTCAACACACCTGTTAATTGAAATGCATTCCAGGTGACTACCTCATGGAGGTGTTTGAGAAAATGCCAAGAGTGTGCAAAGCTGTCATCAAGGCAAAGGGTGGCTACTTTCAAGAATCTCAAATATAAAATATATTTTGATTTGTTTAACACCTTTTCGGTTACTACATGATTCCATATGTGTTATTCATAGTCTTGATGTCTTCACTATTATTCTTCAATGTAGAAAATAGTAAAAATAAAGAAAAACCCTTGAATGATTAGGTGTCCAAACTTTTGACTGGTACTGTACAAGAAAACAAGCATGCACACACAGACACACATGCACGCACTCACACACACACACACACACTTACACACAAACACACACAGAGAGAAGAGAGTAGCTGGTAATGAGAAACGTTCAACCATTGACTAGGATTTTGGCCAGTGAATTAGTGGACACATTCAAATGAGAAAAGAAATTAGCAGCTTGCCCCAAATGGTTGTCAAGCTGAGGATGGGGATAGCTGAGGGGTAGTTAGTGTCTGTCTGTGCTGCTCTACAAACCCATTGGATTTCTTCAAAACAAAATCAAACCTTCATTTGATACCCAAATGACCAAACCTCTCTTTTAGGTTGTAGTACAAATATATCTGAAACAGACAGCTACACATCCAAACACACGGAGCTTCTCCTCTCCTCTCATCCCATCTTATCCTATCTCTCTCATTTTAAACAGGAATTTACCCGTCAGGAGAGAACGCTCTTTGATGTGGTGAAGTCTTTTGATGAGGTTAGATATATTTCCCAATCAAATCATAGACAAATGGAGAAAGGTAGTCCCTTCAACCAGGGAGCAGCATACTGATGGAGCAAGGTAGTCCCTTCAACCAGGGAGCAGCATACTGATGGAGAACGGTAGTCCCTTCAACCAGGGAGCAGCATACTGGTGGAGAAAGGTAGTCCCTTCAACCAGGGAGCAGGATACTGATGGAGAAAGGTAGTCCCTTCAACCAGGGAGCAGCATACTGATGGAGAAAAAGGTAGTCCCTTCAACCAGGGAGCAGCATACTGATGGAGAAAGGTAGTCCCTTCAACCAGGGAGCAGCATACTGATGGAGAAAGGTAGTCCCTTCAACCAGGGAGCAGCATACTGATGGAGAACGGTAGTCCCTTCAACCAGGGAGCAGCATACTGATGGAGAACGGTAGTCCCTTCAACCAGGGAGCAGCATACTGATGCAAGGAAAGTATTTTCTTCCATCGGAAAGTAAAGTGTAAATAATTTACTACGCTACAACTAAGCAAACTTATGAAATAATGATATGGCTTCTGTTTATTGCAAGGCTGGGTTTTATTATTCTAACACAAATAAGAGAGACGAAAGCAGCGAGCGTCTTTAAGTGGTACATTTGAACAATTTTGTTTGCTTGTCTCGTGTCACTCAAATTAGGTATTTAAGGCTCAAGGCTTTCAGGAAATTCCCCTGTGCCAAGCAAGCGACTACTCATGAGGAATATGATCAACCCTCACACTGTACTGTTTACTCTGGACTGAGAGAAAGTACATTAGCATGGATTTGGATAAGTTGAATGTTTTTTTTCCTCTCCATTAATATTTATCTAAGACAAATTTGGCATCCATCCATATCTGGACATAAGTTTCTATATTGTCCCTGTATTCTCAACTTAATGACTTTTACCAGGTCAGTAGTGAAGTGTGGGAAGTATGTATGTGAGGGGGAGGTGGTAGATTCAATCCCTCATGCTGAGCATTGTCAAGTAAATGTAGGGTTTGTGAGTGTCCATGTGTGATAGCTGTGTATATATGATATGTGGTTAAATGAGTGATCGGGTGTGTTTCCCGAATCTGTGCACTCTAGTCTACGTAGCTACCATGAGGCCTCAGAATGACAGTAAATGGGGGGAGCTGAGCCTGGCTGTGCTGCCACAGAGCCGCGGCGGGGCTAATCTCTTTGTGAAAATGCTTATATGCCTTGAGACTCCACATTAGGAGGCCATCCTCCCCTGTCATCAGGGCTTTAATTGCCACAGCCAGGTGCAAACAGCATGTAATCTTGTTTGTCAGCTCTGGCATTTTATTTCTAATTTCGTCCCTTTGACAAGCAATTTGGGAATAGAGACGGATTTGGAAGAGCAGGCTGCTGTACACTGGAGGGGTGGAGTCTGATTTAGGGGAGAGAGAGAGAGAGCGAGAGAGGGGGGAGACATAGAGAGAGAGAGAGTGTGTATGTGTATGTGAGCATGCATGTGTGTGTGCGTGTATGCTCCCTTCATCACTCCTGCTCTGCCTTGTGATCTATGTATCTGCCCAGCCCCAGTCTTGCCCTGAGGAATCCCTGGCTCAGTGAGTGCAGAAAATGACCATCTTGTTCCTAGGCCTCATGAATAGAAAGCCCTTGCTTTGACTCATCTGGCTAGAACACTATAGGATGTGAAATTGGATCATTCCTTCGCCTGCTTTTCGTGGACGTTCCCTCCAGGCTTTGTCTAAAGCTCACACAGACAAAAAAAAAAGCACCACAACAGCCAGCCAATAATAATACACAATACATATGCAGCGACAACAACATTGCATTGACAGAGGATTGGCAGGCAGTGGTGCCACATCTCCAGCATCGAGATGTGAAGCAGTTGACCGTAGCTGAGGGTTTGAATGAGGTCCCAGGTTGGAGAAGAATACCTTTGCTCCCACAATGCAACAGAGCTGGTGGCCCACAGAGTCATGGGTGCTTGGTCCTGGTCGGGCATGAGCTGCCCTCAAATCCCCTCCTATTGTCCCATTGTTGTGGCTGATAGTGTGTTTGGATACTCAGGTGCTCCTCCTCTTGTGGCTCACCACGCTCCTATGCCCTTTGGGTGCCCCCGACTCCCCGTCTTCATTTTTGCCATTGTCACATTGTTTAGCATAGGGAAGAGGTCCTTTGTGCAGAGGACCAGGAGGTATCTTCTGCTGTGCCTGTACAGAATGATGAGGGTGTTTTAGTAGCTGGAGTGCTTCCACTGCCTTAGTATTCAAATGGAGGACACAGCCTTTTGTGAGAGCAGCCTCAGAGATAGAGGGCACGTTTAACAAATGGCTCTTTCAGAGGAAACCTGAGCTGATGTAGTTTACTCCATGTGTGATGAGGAACATCCATGGAGACGAGAGCGGGAGCATGTGACAAAGAGAAGAAGAAAAGAACAGCAAGTCACCGTGGCACACTGCTCCTGCATGTCTTATGACAACCGCACGGCTTTCTCCATACAACCAGCGACTGCACCAGCGACTGCACTGGAGGTGAACGGAAATTAATTTCTCAGTGTATGAAAACAAGAGGGGGGATTCAGATGGAATTGTGACAAAGAGCGCAAAAGCTCATGCTCCTACTCCTGCTCACTTCACATACAGAACATTAGCTGTGTGTGTGTGTGTGTGTGTGTGTGTGTGTGTGTGTGTGTGTGTGTGTGTGTGTGTGTGTGTGTGTGTGTGTGTGTGTGTGTGTGTGTGTGTGTGTGTGTGTGTGTGTGTGTGTGTGCGTTTGTGCATTTGTGCATTTGTGCGTGTGTATGCGCATGCTCTCTCAGGGTGAAGGCAGGGTGCTTCATTTCATTTGAAAATATACTCTTCCATCTGAAAACTGTGGACTATAATAAGATTTTTAATTAAGTCCCCTGCTTTATCATGTTTTACAAAGGAGACTGGGGGTGCCATCATGAATGAATGCCATTAATTAATTGTTTTGGAAACTTTTCAGTGTGCTTGATGATAGCGCTTTAATCTGTCTGCAATTTGGGAAGAAATATGGTATTTTTAATTCTACTGAGTTTTTCATTGGCTCACATGCACCAAATCCCTGACCATACCCACAATTCCTCAATTATTGACGCTGTGGTGTTGGTTACTGTTGATTGTAGCCGTGTGGCTTTTTTCTCTGGGAGTGCAGAGTAGCAGTCTGCTGTCCTATGTGCAGTGAAGCAGTCAGCACAGCTCCTTATGGAGCAGAAGCAGCATAGAGCAGAGTGCTGTTTACCCTCAGGGTAGGTAGAGCTTATCACATGACTGACTGGAGCACCAGGGACATTCTGTACCAGAGGAGGAAGAGAGATAAGGAGAAACCGGCTGAGAAGAAAGACACTCTTCCCATGTGACTGACTGTTTTGGCTTACCTGGACTACTGGGGATACGGTGACTACTGGGGTCATGATGCTGTGACACATGTCTAAGGTGAACTTCTACTTCTTGGCTCTGCTACCCAGAGAGGTGATGCAATCAATTTCATCTTCCATTCAACATATTGTTTGTCATCTGAGACTGTCAATCTGGTCTAATGTTATGTTCAAACTCTCAGCTAAGTGTATTTACTAATTCTGGTCCAACATTCAACTCCCAAGCTCTCATAGATTGCCCAGCTATTACTTTCTACTATCTGGACCCCTCTTCTTCTCTGTCGACCACCACCTACAACTTCAGAGCAATGGACATACTTTCCTATTCCAGATGTCCCATTTCACCCTTTAAAGCCTCCATCTTGGGTCAATTCAAAATGCATGTCTTCCCACTGAGGTCCTCCACCCAGGAGTCAAAACTTCTGAAGCTGGTTATTGATTGGTTTCTATTGAAGTCTATCGCCTCTGGCTAGAGGCAGGTATTCTATGGTCTTTTGGTTATTGTAATAATTCTTCTTCACATTCGATCAATGTTTTCTTTTGGATTCTGTCTGTCTTGCAAATGCCTTACATTTTTCAACAATGTTGTGTGTTATACGGTACATCGCTGGCAGTCAGTCAGTTTGATTAATGAGTACTATACATGGTCATTAAGTTACTGTCATTATTACAGTTTTTCTCAATTGCTAAAACACAATTTCTGAAACCTTGCTCCATTTCCTGAAAACATTAAACACAAAACCTCATCTTCAAGCACTATATACATAACCTCTGACTCCTCTTGCAAAATGAAACATTCGCCTCAAAACAGTTTTACCTGTGTTCAAAATCAAACACTGCTCTCAAATCATAAACAAAGTGATCAAAATGATATACACTCTCAAGCAGTCAGTAAACAATACACCGAAAAATAGAAAACACATTGTTCAAAACATACAATTCACAGGGAGAAGTACGTTTTTAATCTAAAATAATATTCAAATTTTTCCGTCATTGTCTTTTGATGAACGAAAACATGTTCTATCATAGTAGCTCAAAATTGATCAGAAATTACTACTCTGCTTTGCTCTTTGCAATTTTGTTTTTTGTTCTTCCTCCTCCTTCTACCCCTATTTTTACAGTACTGTACCCTGCATCTCACAAACTTGTCCTTTGTCTCTGTGATACAGTAATTCTTGTTCTTTGTTGATATGAACCTGCAGCCAGTCAAAATCTATTGAGCAGTCAGTACTGTTAATAAATGGAAAGCACAATGTTCAGGGCCATACAATTCATCCATTTTACAGTATACAGCCTACAATGCACTGTACTACAGTATCCATTCTCAGACTTTCTCCTTCCCACCTTCAACAACCTGTTTGCTCTCTGAACTGGCTTATATTGGTTGTGTCGCATCATTTGAAACAGGTTAAATCAGTTTTGAGTGGTTGTGTTCAATCAATGACATATGTTCTCTATTTGTATTTGATTGTTGTCACTTGTGTTTACCAGTATGGATGACATGTGCATTAGAGTGCAGAATGTGTTTTGAGAATGAGAATGTGTTTAGAGTTTTGCTGAAAAGTCTAAGTGAGATCTGCAAATTGTGTTTTATCATGTGAAATGGTTTAAGGTATTGACAACAGACTGCATAATTAGCTAAATGAGTCCAGGGAACTGAGAACTTTGTTCAGCCAATGGGTTTTAGTGTTTTAGCAATTGAGAAAAACTGTAATGTCACCTACTTTTACCATCTGGCCCTCAGTGAGCTATGTTCCCCTTTATATTTTGATCAGTGTCTCAGCTCTTTAAAAAAAAATGTTTTATTTCACCTTCATTTAACCAGGTAGGCTAGTTGATTTACAACTGCGACCAGGCCAAGATAAATTATAGCATTCTGAACAGACAACAACACAGAGTTACACATGGAGTAAACAATTAACAAGTCAATAACACAGTAGAAAAAAAAAGAAAAAAAAGAGAGTCTATATACATTGTGTGCAAAAGGCATGAGGAGGTAGGTGAATGATTACAATTTAGCAGATTAACACTGGAGTGATAAGTGATCAGATGGTCATGTGCAGGTAGAGATACTGGTGTGCAAAAGAGCAGAAAAGTAAATAAATATAAACAGTATGGGGATGAGGTAGGTAAATTGGGTGGGCTATTTACCGATGGACGATGTACAGCTGCAGCAATCGGTTAGCTGCTCAGATAGCAGATGTTTAAAGTTGGTGAGGGAGATAAAAGTCTCCAACTTCAGCAATTTTTGCAATTCGTTCTAGTCACTCTAGTGTCCTGGGGTCCCAGCATATCAGAAACCTCAACCAGACCAATGCTTTTGGATGGCTCGCCCTTTCATTTCTGAAGTGTACTAAGCACATGCAGAGCAACTTTTCCTCCTTCTCCAGACGAGTCTCGACGATGGTCTGAGCATCCCTGCTATGCCACACTTATTTCTGCCAGAAAAAGGCAAAAGCGATGGGTGCATTGTCCCTGTGACATCGAAGGCCAACACATGAAACGCTTTGGTGTCAGAGTCTGGTCTGCCTTCTCCTTCAGCCTGATTCTTGATCAGGCCCTTCCTTCCTTCAGCCAAAGGGTGTGGGAGGCTGGCTGCAGTCCCACGGTGGCCAGCCTTGTCTTCATCCTGTATCCCCTTTAAGCCTGGCGTGCCGCTGAGACCACTGTTTACTTTGTGCTGCTTATTTTAGCCATCCATCCATCCATCCATGGATCCGTCCCTCCACTCGTCTGCCTGTGTGCCTGGCAGCTATGATACCCACAACTTCTGTCTGGTCTGGTTCAAAGCTCCAGCCTGAAAGTCCCATAGAGGGAGGGATAGGGTCGGGGGCTTGATGTCTGTGGAGAAAAACTGTTGGAAGGATTCTAATGAGACCAGTGGGTATGAAGGGGGATGCTAGCATAGCTTGCTATAGAGGAGGGGACAAGGTGTAGAAGAGAATGAGAAGTCGTCACGTCATAGAAAATGAAAGTGGAGGGAAGGAAGGACCGGGAAGATAGCTAGCTAGATATATGTCAGGATCCATGCAAGAGCCTCGGGAGGATTCAGGCAAGAACAGACAGGATTTGGGAAAACAAAACCACACTGTGATTGAGATGAGTGGTGAAAAAACAACCAATCAAAGACTGAGGCTGTAAGTACATGGTATCATAGGCATCAGCACTCCTTTGTTCTCCCCCTACCTGGGCCCAAACAGGATGCATCCCTGGAAGAAGAATGGCTAACGTCTACTACCTCGTGGCAAGCAGCAGGTGATGTCTGCACTCACAACACCATGGGTGCATCCTGGTTCCATTAGAACACATGATTCAATTATCTGAAGTTTCTGAACATGCAAACTTCTCTAAGGTAAGCTCTATTTCCCAATCAGAAATATTTAAATGTAATTTTTGAACCCCTGCTGATCTGATCATTACACAGACAAAGATAATGTGTTGTAGTGTTGTAGGTGAGAATATAGCAGTTGATTATTAGGTGACATGACAGTACTGTACACTGAGTATACCAAACATTAGGAACACCTTCCTAATATTGAGTTGCACCCCCCACCCTGTTTTATTTGCCCTTAGCATGGAAAGCTTTCCACAAGGATGCTTCCCACAGTTGTGTCAAGTTGGCTGGATGTCCTTTGGGCGGTAGACCACTCTTGAGGAGCACAGGAAACTCTGGAGCGTGAAAAAACTATTAGCGTTACAGTTGTTGACACAAACCGGTGCTCCTGGCACCTACTACTGTACCCCCTTCAAAGGCGCTTAAATATTGTGTCTTGCTCATTCAGCCTCTGAATGGCACACATACACAATCCATGTCTAAATTGTCTCAAGGTTTAAAAATCCTTCTTTAACCTGTCTCCTCCCCTACATCTACACTGGTTGAAGTGGATTTAACAAGTGACATCAATAAGAGATCATAGCTTTCACCTCGATTCACCTGGTCAGGCTATGTCATGGAAATATAATCAGTGTATGCAAAGTTGAAGTGGGAAGTTTACATACACTTAGGTTGGAGTCATTCAAACTTTTTTTTCAACCACTGCACAAATTTCTTGTTAATAACAAACTATAGTTTTGGCAAGTCGGTTAGGACATCTACCTTGTGAATGACACAAGTAATTTCTCCAACAATTGTTTACAGACAGGTTATTTCACTTATAATTCAATGTATCACAATTCCAGTGGGTCAGAAGTTTGCATGCACTAAGTTGACTGTGCCTTTAAACAGCTTGGAAAATTCCAGAAAATTATGTCATGGCTTTAGAAGCTTCTGATAGGCTAATTGACATTGTTTGAGTCAATTGGATGTGTATCTGTGGATGTATTTCAAGGCCTACCTTCAAACTCAGTGCCTCTTTGCTTGACATCATGGGAAAATCCAAATAAATCAGCCAAGACCTCAGACGAAAATTGTAGACATCCACAAGTCTGGATCATCATTGGGAGCAATTTCCAAACGCCTGAAGGTACCGTGTTTATCTGTACAAACAATAGTACGCAAGTGTAAAGACCATGGGACCACTCAGCCGTCATACCGCTCAGGAAGGAGACGCGTTCTGTCTCCTAGAGATGAACGCAGTTTGGTGCGAGAAGTTCAAATCAATCCCAGAACAACAGCCGAGGACCTTGTGAAGATGCTGGAGGAAACAGGCACAAAAGTATCTATATCCATATCCACAGTAAAACAAGTCCTATATCAACATAACCTGAAAGGCCGCTCATCAAGGAAGAAGCCACTGCTCCAAAACTGCCGTACAAAAGCCAGACTACGGTTTGCAACTGCACATGGGGACAAAGATCATACATTTTGGAGAAATGTCGTCTGGTCTGATGAAACAAAAATAGAACTGCTTGGCCATAATGACCATCATTATGTTTGGAGGAAAAAGGGGGAGGCTTGCAAGTCGCCGTGAAGCATGGGGGTGGCAGCAACATGTTGTGGGGGTGCTTTGCTGCACGAGGGACTGGTGCACTTCACAAAATAGATGGCTTCATGAGGGTGTAAAATTATGTGGATATATTGAAGCAACATCTCAAGACATCAGTCAGGAAGTTAAAGCTTGGTCGCAAATGGGTCTTCCAAATGGACAATGACACCAAGCATACTTCCAAAGTTGTGGCAAAATGGCTTAAGGACAACAAAGTCAAGGTATTGGAGTGGCCATCACAAAGCCCTGACCTCAATTCTATAGAAATGTTGTAGGCCGAACTGAAAACGCGTGTGCGAGCAAGGAGGCCTTACAAACCTGACTCAGTTATACCAGCTCTGTCAGGAGGAATGGGCCAAAATTCACCCAAGTTATTGTGGGAAGCTTGAGGAAGGCTACCCAAAACATTTGACCCAAGTTAAACAATTTAAAGGAAATTCTACCAAATACTAATTGAGTGTATGTTAACTTCTGACCCACTGGGAATGTGACGAAATAAATAAAAGCTGAAATAAATCACTCTTTATTATTATTCTGACATTTCACATTCTTAAAATAAAGTGGTGATTCTAACTGGCCTAAAACAGGGAATTTTTAAATGTCAGGGATTTTGTAAAAGTATTTGGCTAAGGTGTATGTAAACTTCTGACTGCAACTGTATGTGTAGTATGTATGTATACTCATTATACGGTATATGTGGTTTATTTGTTAATACTTTGACTGAATTATGTTGTTTTGTTGTGCCTTCCACTATTTCAGTGCATTTTACCTACAGAGTGCATCAGACTCCCAAGGCCAACAGATTATGGTGTTGATTTGAGATTGTGAATTAAGCTCCTACCACATTTGCAATCAATAAACAGCAAAGCCATCAACAGGATTTTACGTCCATCCACCTCCTACTGTCAAAACGTCCTCCCAAGCTCTGAGCTCAAGCTAACTTTTGGCGGTCAGAAGAAAATGACAATTTTTGGCATGCTTATCTCGATATGCTTATCCCGGTCCCTGGACCAGGAGCAGAGATCTTCAGAATCAGAAATGGATTAATGTCATGATTGTTCTCCTGCTCCCTCAGTCTGCAGTTAGTGAAGCTCAATTTGAAATCTTGGTTCTGGAACTGTCAGATAGACAGAGGTGTGTCCATATCTGCTGCAGGCCAGTCAATGAGGCATTGATATAGAGAACCGGGCCTTTGTCTGAGATGCCCAAGTGATCTATGGGCCTCATCGTAAAAAACTTCTTAGGGCTGAGATCCCGCTAACGGGATCGATATGACAACAGCCAGTGAAAGTGCAGGGCTCCAAATTCAAAACAACAGAAATCCCATAATTAAAATTCCTTAAACATAGAAGTATTTCACACCATTGTAAAGAAACACTTCTTGTTAATCCCACCACAGTGTCCGATTTCAATTAAGCTTTACTGTGAAAGCACCACAAACGATTATGTTAGGTCAGAGCCAAGTCACTGAAAAACACAGCCATGTTTTCCAGCCAAAGAGAGGAGTCACAAAAATCAGAAATAGAGATAAAATGAATCACTAAACTTTGATGATCTTCATCAGATGACACTCATAGGACTTCATGTTACACAATACATATATGTTTTGTTCGATAAAGTTCATATTTATATCAAAATATCTCAGTATACATTGGCGCGTTATGTTCAGTAGTTCCAAAAACATCCAGTGATTTTGCAGAGAGCCACATCAATTTACAGAAAAAGATATCCCCTATATTGTGTAGTCAACATTATTCAGAAATAGCATTATAAATATTCACTTACCTTTGATGATCTTCATCAGAATGCACTCCCAGGAATCCCAGTTCCACAATAAATGTTTGTTTTGTTCGATAATGTCCATCATTTATGTCCAAATAGCTACTTTTGTTAGCGCGTTTTGGAAACAAATCCAAGGAGCAGATGAAATGTCAAAAATTCTGTTACAGTCCGTAGAAACATGTCAAATGATGTATAGAATCAATCTTTATGATGTTTTTAACATACATCTTCAATAATGTTCCAACCGGAGAATTCCTTTTTCTGTAGAATTGCTATGGAACAGAGCTCGCTCTCAAGTGAACGAGCGTCACAAGCTCAGAGCATTCTGCCAGATCTCTGACTCATTCCCCTCTCATTTGGCCCCACTTCACAGTAGAAGCAGCATACTAGGTTCAAAAGACTGTTGACATCTAGTGGAAGCCTTAGGAAGTGCAACATGACCAATATCCCACTGTATCTTCAATAGGGAGTGAGTTGAAAAACGACCAACCTCAGATTTCCCACCATATGAGTTCTGTTTTACTCACAGATATCATTCAAACAGTTTTAGAAACTTCAAAGTATTTTCTATCAAAATATACTAATAATATGCATATATTAGCAACTGGGACAAAGTAGCAGGCAGTTTATTCTGGGGAACCTTATTCATCCAAGCTACTTAATACTGCACCCAGCCATAAGAAGTTTTAAACAGGAACATAATATCAAATTAAATACAAAACAATTAAAATATGAAGGTATGGTTGCATGATCTGGAACTTTGGTTTTAGCACCAACTACCATATGCAATAAACTCTTGATAAGCGTGTGTATTTCCTGTTTACTTTTGATGTGTTTCCTAATTTAGTACCATGATTGATTATGTTTATTCTCTGATAAGCAGAAAGTCCATATGGAGTCCGCATATTTGATGCAAATAATTATCCTCAAAGACCTTAGTTGGTTAATGAATGCAACGTGACATAGACACTGGATGTGTGTTGCAGAGACACACACCACGAATGAGCCACCATTATTCTATTTTATTATCAGCCAGGTATTGAAATGCTGCCAATTAACTACAGATTTAATTTTCACTAATTCATGGCCACTGCTTAATAGGATATACCTGGACTGAGATATGAAGTGAATGTCAAATTAAATTCATAAAATACAAATATGACGAACAGAGCTCAAAATTGCCTTCCAAAGGCCGTCCCTGGCTGTCAAAGTGAGACGGTTAACTAAGCCATGTTTATTCAGGTTTGTTTAGGATGTATTTTTGTGTGTACGCTTAGATGTGGAGTTTATCAAGTCACAGCGAAATCCAAATTAAGCCAATTGGTACGGCACCAGCTCAAAGCATTGGCTTGTTATTTCAACACTGGGTTAGCCAGAAACACTCCAACACTCATTATTTCGGTCCTTTGTTTATTCTGGGTCAAAAATAGACACTGTTACGTGTTTCTGAAAAATGTGTAAATAATCTGTTGGGGGGGGGGGGATCTTCTATCTCCAGCACTATTGTATCAGTTGTGTTTGTGTTCCCGGTAGTGTTGGCTGGACTCATAGAGATTAATCAGGCCAACACACAGTCCTCAGTGTGGCCTCAGGTTCTCTACTGGGACTTACTGAATTTTACAGATACCCTGCTTTCTCCATCCCTGACAAACCGTTATGGACAGGCTTCATTTAGCCCTTAAATTGATGAACAGGAGTGATGTTCATTGTCTAGTATTGTGTCATTATCATAGATCAATATTATTAGTTGTTCGCCACAGTCTGCCTGGTGCTCATTTGTTGACTCATTAGCAACAGAGATGCAATTTGTTGATCTTATTTCAATGGACCAGCAATAGTAACTCAGCCTTGTGTCTTCCATTATTTTCTCCCATGGGCATAGTGGTAAATGTTTCACCCCCATCCATCCATTCATCTCCTCCTTTCTGTTCGCAGCGAGGGGCTGAATGTAGATTAAAGCTACTGTACAATGAGCAGCAGTTGATTGGGAAGAACCCGGGCTTCCATGTGATGAAATGGGCTTTAAATGATATAACCTGATGGATTAAGTCCCTCTATTCCTCTTATCGCCCTCAGCCGTGCACATTAGAGTAAGTGCCTTGATCATCCATGTGCGAACCCGCTGGGGAAGGTGCAATACGCCGAGCATATTCCTAGCATCACATGAAACTCCATTTCACGGCCGGCTAACCTGATTGAAAGTAATAGTGGGGCCAGGACGTGATGAAGTGACATACCCAATAACTTTCATTACGTGTCTGTAACCTTGTCCCAACCAGCTAATTCATTTTCCTGTGGCAGTCATATGCCGTCAGTGTGGTGTGCTGCCTTGGCCAGAGAGAAACAAACCTCCATTTCACCTCCCACTGTGGTGCCTGGGAATGAAAATATAACATTGGTCATAGCTTTCTAGGTGGAGTTTTCTTCGTATGGACGATTTAGAACCAATATCGGTTTGCTTTGGAGACATGGATTTTTCTATGGTCGCTGCCTTCTCACCCTTACATAAAACCTCTCCCTCTTCCTGATGAATAGGGTTGCTCTGTCCCATTTCACTGTAATAGTCTAGCCATAAAACCAGCTCCTCTTCAAGGTCTTGATTTAGTATCCCCCAAGGATGTAAACACTATACATTAGAACTTATTCATCAAAGGGCTTGTTTTCGATAAGATTTTGTGGGTTTGAAAGAATTGGATGAATGAATAATACATCACAAGACCAGGTCCTAAGATGCCTTAAAAGAAAGTAACATGTTTTCTACCAGCACTAAACTTTATGGCCATGTTAACATTTCCACTGGCATCTCCAGTACCACAGAGTGGGAAGGTTGTGCGCCTGTCCTCTGTTGAGTCTTACCTCGAATGCTTGGAATATATTATAGCTTTATTGTATTGATCATGTTATTGCAGCTATATTTTACTTTATTTTTCTTCCAAACCACAATTAAATCGGAGACTGTTACGTTTTCCACAGCACAACTCTCTCCAGCCTGGTGATCCATGCAGCCACAGACATGGAGGACAGCATATGAGCACCACCTAGTGTTGGCTTCCCAGAGAGGACAAAGTCACTGCTCAAACAGGATTAGTGTTGGTAAATACAATTCTGGCAAACAAATTTCTTCACGATAGATGCTAAAAAAAACGGCAATTCCCCTGGCAGCTCACCAGAAACGACACAGAGGTCAGAGAGCTGTATGTGTCTGACGCAGTGACAGTATTTCAAAGGTCACCGGGGGGGTTTGTGATGAAAATCCGACAGACAACCTTGATTGCAGCAGTAAGACAAATGTGTGTCTCCATGTTAGTTGACTCTTTCATAGCCATTAACATAGCTTGGGTTGCTTCATCCATTTTGGACTTGCCTCATGAGCTACGTTCAACTGTCGTACCCCATCAGAACCCAAAATATAAGCTTGTTTTACTGCAATGTTTGTAAACAAAGTACATGTAAAAGACTATATAGCCTCAAAACATTGTTAAACTTGAATTTTGATATCATGAATGGTCAGTCCTTGCATCTCTGTTTATGAATTTGTTAGTGGTTACTCGTTTCTTCAGCCCCATGCCTCAAGCGTCATGCTAAAACAGGCAGGGATTACACTTTGTTATTGTTTAAACTGCTGATTGCTTCTTTAAAACAAGTGGTATTAGCACAAAACCTTTATCTGAGATGGCAATGAAAGTAGTAGATTAAATGCCATCGTTGTTGATTTTGGTTCTTTTATAACATTACCCCAGGGAATATTACCAGATCAGAAATGCTGCATGTTGTCATTATGCTTATTACAGGTCTAATGTATTGTTTTGTCCTTATTGCAAAGATAACTGCATCATTAACAAAAGTTTATGTTTCCTATAATGTATGTCTGTCATCGTTGACAAAAGCCAGAGTGAGGAAGGACTGTTTTCTCCACCTTCCTAGCTCACACTCCATTCCTCTTCCTTTTATCTATTGTGTTTTCATGTTAACGCTCAAAAATGTCTACATTTGTCACGTACCAGTATAATATCTCCAACTCAGAGTATTTCCTTAATGACAGCATTGCCTTTATGGAGCTGTGGCTCCTCTGTTTCCTCTCCTCCACTGATATCAGATTGTGAATGAGTTCATTGCCTCTCTCTGCCAGTGCCCTCGCTACCTCTTCCCAAACAGTGTCTAAACTACAGACAGCAGAGGAAAGTACAGACACCTCCACTATGGGGCTTTGTTTGGTTTCTGTGTACCTCTGAGACAGTAGCTAAAACACGCTGGTGATGAAAAAGAAATGTCCTAGATTTGGAGGGAAGGGGGCTGGGATAGACTAGGACAGAATAAAGGGTATGTATGACAATGGCATTCTGCTTCAGTTGGAGTAGCTCTACTATTTTCTCCCCATCTCTTCTCTCCACATCTCCCAGCAGATGGAGATCCAGCCATGACATAGACTCATAAATCCCCTCTCTCCTCTACCCTGGTCCCAGACTAAGCGCCCAGCCTCCCCAATGGTAGTGGGCATCTATCTGTCACTGAGCTATGCCCCCCTCTCCCTTTAATAATAAGGCTTTAATAAGGTAGGGAAGTCAGCTTGCCTCTTCATCACGCTCAGCCCCATGGTCCCGGCTAGACCACTGGGCTGTCTGCTAAGCGGCCCCTTGCAATGAGGGAGGAATGGAAGGGGGGCAGAGGGGCTGGGAACGAGGCCTCAGCTATTTCAAGGCTTTCATGCGTTATGCTGTCCGGGGCCCGTCAACACATGGTCGTCTTTGCATTTGGTTGTCCTCAATAGGAATGGCTATCAAAGAGAGTGGCTTGATACACAGAAACAGGTGCAAGCTAGGGGAATGCAAAGAGCTGAAGCTAATTATTATGGCTGCAAGGGGATTTCAAGACCCTGGACAGTTCCTTTTAGAGCTGTTCAGTGTGGTAGGCAAGATCAACATGGATCTGCTACTTATGCAGCTATTGTCTACTTTGGTGGTTGATTAGTGATCATAAATTCAGGCCAGATTCTTTCTCTTTCTTATTATTTCTATCCTTCCTCCTCTCCATCCCACTGGCTGATGTTTTGTCTCAGAGGAGGGAGGAATATAAACACGCTCCAGACCAGAGAGAAGGCCAACAGTTGCATGTCCAGAACATTGTGAATGGGGTGGCCAAAGTGGGACACAGACCAAGTTTAGGGGGAATATAACATTTTGAAGATTTTTGTTACAAGGTTGATTTTTTTCAAAGTAATTATGATGGTTCAACGCATTAAATGCTTCAGCTTAGGTTTGGAACATTTCCCTGTTCGAATAAATCATAAATACATTCCAAAAGTCTTCTTACAGTTGACGTTCAATATTAGAATTGAGCATACATCAGTAAATTCACTTGAAAGTGAATTGTACTGTGACATTTCAGGGGGGTGTTTATTTTGTAGGAACCTCCTATGTGTGCATAATCTGATTGTCAAACATATCACTTCAAAAAGTAGTTTAAGGCTATTCCAAAAGAAGTCCAGCATCCGAACTCAATTTTGGTGCACTGGAAAGGGAAATCTATCACAAACACCATATGTGTAATGACCTTCAGCCTACAAAGTGGCGTGTATTCATGGATGCCAAGGAAAGCCAGGCTTCCCCAAATGTTTTGATAACTTCTCATTCGTGTCTTTCTGTGTTTGTTCGCTCTTTCTTGGTGAGATTGATGAGTCTTGCTGCTGGTGCGCGTTTTGGTCAAGATTTCCATGTGGGAGCGAAGGTCAGAGAGAGCAAGCAGTGGATCATGTACCATTGTACTGCTGCTTTGTTCACATTTCCCATTCAGCTTTCATTTTTACGACTCAAAGGTCAAATCCTTTCAGAGGGAAAGCCGCATAATGACACATAATAATCCATAATTGCCTCACATTTGAAGAAAAGAACACGGATCCAATTGGAGTTTTATTATAACTGGCAAGGAGAATAGTCTACTAAAGGACGGAGGGGAAACTGATGAGATGAGATCATGTGACGAACGGTTAGTGGTAAGATGCCAGCGATACAGACACCCCATGTCAATAGCAAGCTCATTATTCTGCCTTGGTCTGTGAACATTGTAAAAAAAAGGCAGAGGACTGGAGACTGAAGTCAAAAGCTCCCAGAGTAAATGACTGTAAATCAACTGCATATTCCACTCATCTACTGGGGAGAGGAGGGTGGTAGGGGAGGGTAGGTGTTAGATGTTTGTCGCTTCACAGGGTACGCAAAGGTTTTACATTTCACATCCCAAGTGACTTTTGGATGGTTGGTGTCAGAGGCTTTTGTCTCCTCTTTATTAATGTGGTGTGGGTTGGCTGAGTCTTGGCGGTATGCTGGGGGTGGACTGGTTGTCAGCGGGCTGCCTGCTGGATGCCTGCCTCTCTGAACACTGTGCTAATTGAATTCACTAGACCTACTATCAGGGTGCCTAATGAGACAAAGTGGAAGTGAGGTCTGGGGCCTATCGACAACCCCCACCCCTACCAGCTCCCCTCCTCCATCCCTCACACACCAGGCAGTGCCTGGTGAAAAAGTTTCACTCAGATCTGCCTCAGATCTGTCAGCATTCACTCAGATCTGTCAGCATGGGGCTTGTGAAGAGGACCACAGTCAAAGGCCTGGCACACAACAGCCACCCTGGAGCTCACCTGGGAGATCATAGCCGACGTGGACTCTGGACAGGCCACTGCATGCTGCTGGAGAGGCTGAGGTGTGGAATCACTGTAGAATCAGAACAGAGCAGTCTTGTCATTAGTATTAATATCAAGCATTCGTTTTAATATCAGCATCTACAGCAGAAGCAGCCACAACAGTCATCACCAAAATCAACATACGGAATCATTGTCAGTATCACTAGCAGTAACTACTGAAGGGGTGGAACATTTACATTTTTCACAACAAAAGTCAAAACTGATGATAAGAAAAAATCTATGTCAGTTGATATAAAGTATTTGCATGTATGTAAGTAGCATAAACATTATTTTTGGAGCTTTATTGTGTGATTGCCTAGTGAGCCCAGACAGCATGAAAAGCAGCGGACCAAGCCTGATGAAAGCGATCCAGCAGCCCACACAAAGGAAGTGTCACG
Source organism: Oncorhynchus nerka (assembly GCF_034236695.1). Classification (NCBI taxonomy): domain Eukaryota; kingdom Metazoa; phylum Chordata; class Actinopteri; order Salmoniformes; family Salmonidae; genus Oncorhynchus; species Oncorhynchus nerka. The sequence goes on from NC_088409.1 coordinate 76,105,893, forward strand.
TAAAGTGTTCCTAAAATAAGAGAAACTGAACTAATTACGCTCTGTTGTTGTTTATATGTCATTTGTGCTTCCATGTTTTATTCATCAGGACGCCAGGCGGCTATGCCATTTCTTTTTTTCCTCTATTAAATCTCATTTCAAACGGGACCGTTGAGCCATGGAAACGCATTCCGAATCCCAATGAATGTGTTTCTCCATGGTGAAGGAATAAAATATATATCTTTGTGAGAGTGAAGCTTCGGCATGGCAAATAAATTGAGAGGGCTTTCTAAGTGTTACCTGACAATCTCTGCCACACAGCAAGCCAGGCCATCTGAGGCCGCGGGTTAAAAAACTGGAAAGAGATTACTTGTTTTGGTACTAAGAAACCTGGTTCAGAGTGCCTCCAGAGCACTAATTGCTCAAAACACTTTGATGTTTGTTGTTATTCTGAGCAGGATGCTCCACCATCTTGACAGGCCAAACTTTAAAACATGTTGAGTCCCCAATTACAGAGAAATACAGGAAAGACGGAGTATTAATTGGCAAAGTCAATCTTCTATGGCTCTGGATGGCTTCCCTTGGTCCTCACATTATCTGGTAAGCAGTTCTTATTTATCGAGTGATGCAAACCATGCTCAATAACTACCTGTAGGATCTCTCCCGGTTAATATGCCTGTCCTATTCCCTGCAGACTGTGATATGTGTACGGTATGCACCAGCTTCCCTCCGGGAATGATCAGAGTCGCTAGGGAATGTCTACCTGTTCGAGCAGCACCACATCAACATCCACCATAAGCTATAGTAAAGGTTACACATGAATACTGGTAGTGTACATTTTGAAAATAAAAAGTAAGGAAAATTGCAATGTAAGGCATCTCTCCTACAGGTCTACAGAGGATAAGGTCAAACACATGGTATACATGCTCACAATAAACCAAACACACACTCTCCAGGTCTCAGAGCTCATATGAAACCTTTCTACTTTCCTCCACTGGGCTTTCATTAAGCATTTCTGAGCAGCCATCTGGCTGACTCTCAGTTGAAGGCTCTGCTCTGAGCCCAACACCTGATACTGGGATCACAAGGCCTGTCTCAGAGCCTGTCTCAGTCCAAGAGAGAGAAAGCATAAGAGAAAGATAGAGAGAACGAGACAGAGAACATGAGAGCGAGTCAGAGAGAAAGAGAGATAGCGAAAGCATGAGACAGAGAAAGAGAGAGAGAGAGGATGATAGAGAGAGAATTAGAGAGAGAGAAAGCATGAGAGAAAAAGAAAGAGAGAGTCAGAGAGAGAGAGAGAAAGGGATGTGGAGACTGGAGAGGGATGTGAGACTGGAGAGGGAAAGAAACAGTGAGAGAACGAGGACGAGAACGAGAGAGAACGAGAGAGCGAATGAGAGAGATTGAGAGAACGAAAGAGAGAATGAGAGAGAACGAAAGAGAGAATGAGAGAGGGAACGAGAGAGAAAGAGAGAAAGAGAGATGGAGAGAGTGAACAAGTGAAGGAACGAGAGAGAGAATAAGAGAGAGAGACTGAGAGCTACAGACCGAGAGAATGAGAGAGCGAATGAGAGAGAGAGAGAGAGAGAGAGAGAGAGAGAGAGAGAGAGAGAGAAAGAGAGAGCGAATGAGAGAGACAAAGATGTACTCAGTAGGAGAGGATGTACTTAGAATAAGAAGTAAAGGAGAGAGGAGTGGGGCTTTAGAGTAGGGAGGATAGTGTAAAGTGCCCATTGTCTTCTTTCCATCAGGAGTTACTTCTGGGGTAAACCTAGCCAAGCATTTTCTACCTGCAAAACCCACTTTGAAGGTAGGCAAAGCGAAGCCTCTATTGTGGGCATGGTGTGGAGCTGCACCTCAGCACAATAAATCCCCTACTCAATGCTGTGGGTGTGTACCAGGCTTTAGTCTACTCATTATCCATTTTCTCTTTCCACTTTGGCATGACAAACCGACGGGCTAAATGCGGAAAGACAGTTTCACCTTAGATACACCTGCATACCTAGTCTGAGGTGATTGGCAAGGCTCTGTGACCAATATAACTTAAAGCTTGACTTAGCATTCCTTTATTCCCAGCAGAAGTGCGTGCACAGGGGAACAGGGTAAAACAGCAGTGCAGCTTTCTCACCACAGGATCCACATGGGGAACAGGCTAAAACAACAGTGCAGCTTTCTCACCACAGGATCCACAGGGGAACAGGGTAAAACAACAGTGCAGCTTTCTCGCCACAGGATCCACAGGGGAACAGGGTAAAACAACAGTGCAGCTTTCTCGCCACAGGATCCACAGGGGAACAGGCTAAAACAACAGTGCAGCTTTCTCACCACAGGATCCACAGGGGAACAGGCTAAAACAACAGTGCAGCTTTCTCACCACAGGATCCACAGGGGAACAGGCTAAAACAACAGTGCAGCTTTCTCACCACAGGATCCACAGGGGAACAGGGTAAAACAACAGTGCAGCTTTCTCGCCACAGGATCCACAGGGGAACAGGCTAAAACAACAGTGCAGCTTTCTCACCACAGGATCCACAGGGGAACAGGGTAAAACAACAGTGCAGCTTTCTCGCCACAGGATCCACAGGGGAACAGGGTAAAACAACAGTGCAGCTTTCTTGCCACAGGATCCACAGGGGAACAGGGTAAAACAACAGTGCAGCTTTCTCGCCACAGGATCCACAGGGGAACAGGGTAAAACAACAGCGCAGCTTTCTCACCACAGGATCCACAGGGGAACAGGGTAAAACAACAGTGCAGCTTTCTCACCACAGGATCCACAGGGGAACAGGGTACAACAACAGTGCAGCTTTCTCGCCACAGGATCCACAGGGGAACAGGGTAAAACAACAGTGCAGCTTTCTCGCCACAGGATCCACAGGGGAACAGGGTAAAACAACAGTGCAGCTTTCTCGCCACAGGATCCACAGGGGAACAGGCTAAAACAACAGTGCAGCTTTCTCACCACAGGATCCACAGGGGAACAGGCTAAAACAGTGCAGCTTTCTCGCCACAGGATCCACAGGGGAACAGGGTAAAACAACAGTGCAGCTTTCTCACCACAGGATCCACAGGGGAACAGGGTAAAACAACAGTGCAGCTTTCTCACCACAGGATCCACAGGGGAACAGGGTAAAACAACAGTGCAGCTTTCTCACCACAGGATCCACAGGGGAACAGGGTAAAACAACAGTGCAGCTTTCTTGCCACAGGATCCACAGTGGAAATAACAAGCTTGATTCATCCCAAATGATCATCATAATGATGATAACCTATAATTGTTTATCTGCAGGTGTACTCTTCTGGAGAGTGGAGGGGGAAAGGAGTTAATCGTGGGAAGCGATGGAGCTGGAGAATGGAGGATTAGAGAACGGGCCTGAGCTCCTGACTGCTGAAACATAAGAAGGATTTTGTCTGATCAAAGAGAGCACTTAATTAAGTCTGGGGAAAGGTGGTAATGGATCTGTACCACAGAACGGTCATCTGGCGGTCTACTCTCCTTGCTCATAGCACTCTGATCACTTAGAGGAGCACAATCAGGTTCACGGACAAGACACACTAACACACACAAGATACACTAACACACACCATCTGAACCCATCTCTTGGGAGATTCTGAAAAAGAAAATGTTGCACTATGAGCAACAAGCCTTGAGGAAAGAGTAGGGTGATGCAAATTACAGCCACACAATGTAGGCCTATTTCTTGTACACATTAATATGTGGAAGAAATTGTTCTACCTTTATCCACAAACCTGCTTATGAAATGGCTTTTGTTATTTAATGGCTTATCATTTTATAACAAATGAGAACACCGTTATTGAACTTGTACTTCGTTTTGTCTGCTTTCATTAATTAGGAGGAATTAACAAAAACCATTAAAAGTGTGGTTTAGTATTACCAGGATCCATTAATTAGTCTATCCTGGTGTTTTCTAAAGCACACTCAGCAATGCTAATTGGAACATAAAAGGTTTAATCAAAATAGCTCCTTTCTTTCTTGGAACACATTAAATATTTATTTTTCTCAATGTTTACTTGTGTTCCACTCCATGATGATAAAAAAACATGGTGACCTAAATGCAACAGTCGTAAAGAAGAGTAATTATATGAATCTGTAGTACTCCTCGCTGCCTAAGGACTATGAATATTGCACTGCAAAATTGACTGTCTCTTTGTATTTCAAAGTTGTCATTAAAGAAGTTCACATTGCCTATTTTCTCTGTTTCTCATCTCTTGAACAAATAAGATGGCGTGGAACAAACCCCAGGCTGATCCCCCACCCGTTGGCTTCGTGATTTTGCTCATATGAAATCGTAATGATGATCATTTATCAAGCAAGCCAAATCAGAGGAACACAGATGGTATTTACTACAGTAGTTATTTAAGGAACACGTTGAATGAGTGACAACAGAAAGTTTCCCCCCAGCTCTGTGGTAACTTCTGGTCCCTGTAGTAAAATTCGGTTTTACTCAGACCTCATCAACATTTTTAGTTAACTAGGCAAGTCAGTTAAGAACAAATTCTTATTTTACAAACCCGGACAATGCTGGGCCAATTGTGCATCGCCCTATGGGACTCCCGATCACGGCCGGTTGTGATTACAGCCCTTTGTCAAATTGTCTGTTTTTACACTGTGTATTTTTTTGAGCAACTGCAATCATCATTTCCCCTAAAGCCCCCCTTTGGTGAGCCACTCCAAGCAGTGTCCCAACTCCCACCTCACTCTGCCCTACCGCCTCCCCTCTCCCTCGCTATCCCACCCCCACAGTCTAATTTCAGAGCTGATGACTCCCAAATTGATTACGGTCGGTGCCGATCAACCATCGGTAGGAAGGAGGGGAACCCATCTCATAATTGCCCTGAAATTTGAGCATAATAAATATGAATGTGTGTACTCTTCCCAGAGCTCTCTGTTAGGGGTAAAGCGGCTGTGCACACGTAGGCAAACAGGCACACTCCACATGTCAAGAGGACGCAAGGTCCGCTTCTAGACACGAGTTAGCAGCACAAGCCGAAACCTGTTCTGTTCTGCTGGCCTCAAGGGCATCCATATTGAGTCTGGTTGTCTTCTCCCCCACAACCCTTGGAGATAGGATCAAACAATCTCCTTCTGTCTGTTGAGAGGCCGGCATGGCTTATTAACATCTGATTCTCACACCAACACCAGGCAGAGACACAAGCCTACAAGTTTTCATACAAACAGTATGCTGGTAGAAATGAGCAGTGACTGGGTGAAGTTGGACAAAAGCCATATCAATGGTATGGTCTTGAATGTGTCCTTGTACTCCAGGATGCTATTTGAAGGTCTTAGACACATTATTGTACTGGGACTTGCTTTACAAAGAAACATACATGCATTGTAAATGGCTGTAATACAATATTGGTTGAATACAAATTGCATGGCTTGTGGATGGAAAACATCTATCTGTGAGATGCAACTCAATATTAGGTATGTGTTCCTAATGTTTTGTACACTCACTGTATGCTCTACTTTTCTTCTGTTATTGTATTCCACAGAGGAAGCCCTATGATTTCTAGATCCTGTACTTGGTGTCCAAGGTGAAATTCACATTTACATAATCTCTCACAGATAGATATTTTCCATCCACAAGCCATGCAATTTGTATTCAACCAATATTGTATTACAGCCATTTACAATGCATGTCTGTTTCTTTGTAAAGCAAGTCCCAGTACAATAATGTGTCTAACATCTTCAAATAGACTGTACTGAAGAACAGCCTCAATTCGTTGGGGTATGGACTTTATATGGTGTCGAAAGCATTCGACAGGGATGCTGGCCCATGTTGACTCCAATGCTTCCCACAGTTGGCTGGATGTCCTTTGGTTGGTAGACTATTCTTGATACACACAGGAAACTGTTGATTGTGAAAAACCCAGCAGCGGTGCAGTTCTTGACACACTCAAAACGGTGTGAGTACTACCATACCCCGTTGAAAGGCACTTAAATATTGTGTCTTACACATTCACCCTCTGAAACGCGTACATACAAGACTCAATCCATGGCTCAATTGTCTCAAAGCTTAAAAATACATTTGAACCTGTCTCCTCCCCTTCATCCACACTGATTGAAGTGGATTTAACAAGTGACATCAACAAGGGATCATAGCTTTCACCTGGATAGTGCATCTTTTTTACATTTATTCTACCTTAATTTAACTAGGCAAGTCACTTTAAGAACAATTCCTTACTTTCAATGCTGGCCTGGAAACAGTGGGTTTTAACTGTGTTGTTCAGGGACAGAATGACAGATTTGCACCTTGTCAGCTCAGGGATTTGATCTTGCAACCTTTCGGTTACTAGTCCAACGCTCTAACTACTAGGCTACCCTGCCGCCCCATATTATGGAAAGAGCAGGTGTTCTTAATGTTTTTTACACTTAGTGTATGAAATTCACAGTGCACACAACAAAATGTGCAGTTGCTGTTTATGACTTGTGGGTTCCACATGATTTCTTTATTCCCAAGTCACTGGATTCATTGTTCAGCGTTAGAGAGCTATACAGTTTGATAAATAGAGTTGCGACAGGGAGGATATTGAATAATTGCCCAGAGAATTTGTAAACCTGTGTACCTTATACTTATCAAGGTTGAGTAATATTTTCTGACAGTACAACCAATGTATAAAGAATACCAAATACAAACAATCGTCAAACAGTTGAATCAAGCAACAGAAAATAAAGAAAATCCTAAGCATCTTCATTTGTCACTGTTGTGATGAAAGCAAGGAGTAATTCATGCAATTCTGGAAAAGGCAATTAACTGTGGGGAAAAGCTTCGAGCAACACTAAAGCATTCAAATTGCATTCAAATGTTGTTTGTTTTTTTACCAAAATAAATAACTCCCTAAATATGTTTGGTTTAGTTTTTTACTTACAATACCTTGTCTTTTTCATTTGATTTCCAAAGTACTAACGTTTTTGGTATGCCAGTCAAAAGTTTGGACACACCCACTCATTCAAGTTTTTGGTATGCCAGTCAACAGTTTGGACACACCCACTCATTCAAGTTTTTGGTATGACAGTCAAAAGTTTGGACACACCCACTCATTCAAGTTTTTGTTGTTGTTTTTTAAACTATTTCCTACATTGTAAAATAATAGGGACGACATCAAAACTATGAAATAACACATATGGAATCATGTAGTAAGCATAAAAGTTTTAAACAAAACAATATATATTTTATATTTATATTTGAGATTCTTCAAAGTACAGTAGTCACCCTTTGCCTTGATGACATCTTTAAATAAGGTTATAAATAATGGTTTTTCATTTAAATAATTATTGTGTCCTTCAAACATTGCTTTCGTCAAAGAATCCTCCATTTGCAGCAATTACAGCCTTGTAGACCTTTGGGATTCTAGTTGTCAATTTGTTGAGGTAATCTGAAGACATTTCATCCCATGCTTCCTGAAGCACCTCCCACAAGTTGGATTGGCTTGATAGACACTTCTTACGTACCATATGGTCAAGCTGCTCCCACAACAGCTCCATGAGGTTGAGATCCTGTGAATGTGCTGTCCACTCCATTATAGACAGAAGTCCAGCTGACTGCTTCTTCAATAAATAGTTCTTGCATAGTTTGGAGCTGTGATTTGGGTCATTGTCCTGTTGTAGGAGGAAATTGTCTCCAATTAAGCGCAGTGCACAGGGTATGACATGTCGTTGCAAAATGGAGTGATAGTCTTCCTCCTTCAAGAGCCCTTTTACCCTGTACAAATCTCCCACTTTATCACCACCAAAGCACCCCCAAACCATCACATTGCCTCCACCATGCTTGACAGGTGGCACTCCTACAGCATCTTTTCCTTTTTTCTGCGTCTCACGAATGTTCTTCTTTTTGATCATGACACCTCAACCTTAGATTCGTCTGTCATAACACTTTTTTCCCAATCTTCTTCTGTCCAGTTTCTGTGTTCTTTTGCCCATCTTAATCTTTTCTTTTTATTGGCCAGTCTGAGCTATGGATTTTTCTTTGCAACTCTGCCTAGAAGGCCAGCATCCCGGAGTCGCCTCTTCACAGTTGATGTTGAGACTGGTGTGTTGCGGGTACTATTTAATGAAGCTGCCAGTTGTGGAGTTGTAAGGTGTCTGTTTCTTAAACTAGACACTAATGTACCTGTCCTGTTGATCAGTTGTGCACCGGGGCCTCCCACTCCTCTTTTTATTCTGGTTAGAGCCTGTTTGCTCTGTTCTGTGAAGGGAGTAGTACACAACGTTGTACAAGATCTTCAGTTTCTTGGCAATTTATCGCATGGAATAGCCTTCATTTCTCAGAACAGGTATAGACTGACAAGTTTTAAACGTTCTTTGTTTCTGGCCATTTTGAGCCTGTAATCGAACCAACAAATGCTGATGCTCCAGATATTCAACTAGTCTAAAGAAGGCCAGTTTTAATCAGGACAGTTTTTAGCTGTGCTAACATAATTGCAAAAGGGTTTTCTAATGACCAATTAGCCTTTTAAAATGATCAACTTGGATTAGCTAACACAACGTGCCATTGGAACACAGGAGTGAAGGTTGCTGTACACCTATGTAGATATTCCATTAAAAATCTGCCGTTTACAGCTACAATAGTCAATTACAACATTAACAATGTCTACACTGTATTTCTGATCAATTTGATGTTATTATAATGGACAAAAAATGTGTTTTTCTTTCAAAAACAAGGACATTTCTAAGTGACCCCAAACTATTGAACAGTAGTGTATATCTAGCACCATCTCAATGGGGTTGAGGTCAGGTGATTGTGGAGACTAGGTCATCGGATGCAGCACTCCATCACTCTCCTTGGTCAAATAGGCCTTACACAGCCTGGAGGTGTGTTGTGTCATTGTCCTGTTGTCCTGTTGTAAAACAAATGACAGTCCCACTAAGCGCAATCCAGATGGGATGGTGTTTCGCTGTAGAATGCTGTGGTAGCCAATCTGGTTAAGTGTGCCTTGAATTGTAAATAAATCACAGACAGTGTCAACAGCAAAGCACCCCCACACCATCAAACCTCCTTCTCCATGCTTCACGGTGGGAACCACACATGCAGAGATAATCCGTTCACCTACGCTGCATCTCACAGAGATGGTTGGAACCAAATAAACAGACCAAAGGACAGATTTCCACCGGTCTAATGTCCATTGCTCGTGTTTATGGCCCAAGCAAGTCTCTTCTTATTATTGGTGTCCTTTAGTAGTGGTTTCTTTACTGCAATTTGACCATTAAGGTCTGATTCACACAGTCTCCTCTGAACAGTTGATGTTGAGATGTGTTTGTTATTTGAACTCTGTCAAGCATTTATCTGGGCTGCAGTTTCTGAGGCTGGTAACTCTAATGAACTTGTCCTCTGCAGCAGAGGTAACTCTGGGTCTTCCTTTCCTGTGGCTGTTCTCATGAGAGCCAGTTTCATCATAGCGCTTGATGGTTTTTGCGACAGCATTTTAAGAAACTTTCAAAGTTCTTGAAATGTTCCAGATTGACTGACCTTCAGGTCTTAAAGTAATGATGGACTGTCGTTTCTCTTATCTTATTTGAGCTGTTCTTGACAATATGGACTTGGTCTTTTACCAAATAGGGCTATCTTCTGTATATCACCCCTACCATGTTAGAATACAACTGATTAGCTCAAACGCATTAAGGCCAGGAACCACAGGCATATATTGTGATTTTGCTTCCATCTGTCAATTTTCAGACTTTGGGATATTTTTCAACTATAATTTCCATACTTACATAAAATACACAAATGAATTGGCATGAATAATATATATAAATACTTTACTTGTAGAATTGTATCCAAACTCCATCAACTACACCTACCATAAATCTCATTCTTGATAGCATGTTTCATGTAGAACTTAAACTGCTTCTAGCTTATTAACTCTCCATGTTGAATCATATATCATTCAAAAGCTTGTTTTCCGGAGCATTTCATTAGCTATTCCATACATGGCTATATCCTTTGTAGACGTAGTGCTTCGTGCTGACAGAATAGTAATTTCCTGACATCCGATTGGTTACTGGCATTTAAAGGCTCTTTCCGGCAACCTGAATGGTTAAAGTGCCTCACGTGCCGCGCAGCATTTCTTTGTTTCTCAACGTAAAGAGAGACAAAATGAGAAAATCTCAAAGAATACCTACAGTATGTGAATAAAAATAGGTGATCTGTTAGCCAATGTGAGAAAAACAGTGAATGAAACTATTGCCTGATCTGCCGATTGAGGCAGTGGCAGTACAGGTAGAGGAGGAAAAGGAGGTAGCCCACAGCATCTCGTTGAGATGCAAATTAGTTGAGATGAAGATGACAACTAGCAGCGATTAACCAGACAGCAGCCAGCCAACAATGGCTTTTATTCCACATCTCAAATAAACCAACTTGTATATGATTTGAGTTGCCCCACTGGACTGAAAATCACCAACCAGTGATTCTGTAATTCTGTCATGATAGAATGTACAGACTGTGAAGGTGATCGTGATGCATTTAGGAGGGGTGTGTACACTTCCTCCAGGCTGCAGGAGTGCTCCAGTGGAGATGTGTCATTTGATGAAAATGTGAGGATGGTTCTTCTAGCCCACAAACGTGTACTTGGTTATGCAGCTCTAAAGAAAATAAGCAAAGTCCTAGGGATTCCTTCCTTGCTTATCAGCTCATATTAGAGACATGACAGGAGAGTGACAGGAAATTAAAAGTTAGAGTAGCACATTATTGTCAAGTGACTTGCTGTGTATGAATAATATTCATTTCCTTGCTCCAGCAAATGTATTCAAAGTTAACAAAACAGAGTGACAGGAACACATAACTATAGAATGAGACTGTCTCATAGGCCTACAGTGTCATAGGGCTGTAGCCTAATGTGAATAGTGAGAAATGAGCTTTACATAAATAAATACATGCTGATATGCTAATATTTACATAGGGTAACATGCTGATATTTAGTCCTGCAGTTATCTCTGTAATGTCAACAGACATAATAAGTATTTTCCCCCCACTTTAGTTGCAGAGATTCAGAGAGCTACAGTCAATGGAGAGCGCTGCAAAGATAATTAGAAGAGCATACGCAGATATAGACCCAGACATAGCAGAGATTCTGAAGGAGGATAAGGATGCCATCATAGACATTCATGTATCCTTCCATGACACATGGCACAAGAGAGAATTCCCTTCCAACTACGGGATGTGTGCATTGGTGCTGGTACGAGTGAGTCATAGAAAATGATGAAGATCCACCCTGTCACAAAAACCTTGGAGGCCATAAATTTTTTTAATAGAGAGGCTGCACAGAAAATGGAACCTGTATATGATAGTATGTCAAATGATAACATCCTCAGAAGAATGTAGCATGGAGGAACCCAGAATGCAAATGAATGTCTGAACTCTGTAATATGGTCGCGATGCCCCATGATCGCGATGCCCTTTTTCTTTGTGGGAAAAATCCACATTGACGGAGCAGCCAGTATGGTAGTAGCAATGAGGGAGCCACTGCTATAACAAATGTGATGAACAAATTATGGTTTGACAGCACTTTGGTGACACCTGAGCGATTGGAGAGGAGATGTGAGAGCTGATGCTGCTTCAATGAGGTGTGCCAAGCGTAAGTGCAGGTCCCATGCCACAGTCAAGAAAGTAAAGTGTCACCAGCAACAACTCAAAGAGGGTCTTACATATGGGACAGGCATAACTGATTATTAATGGTCTGCACATTTCAACAGCCATACAAAATCCTTGTACAGTGTGTGGCGGCAGGGTAGCCTAGTGGTTAGAGTGTTGGACTAGTTAACCGAAAGGTTGCAAGTTCAAAATCTGTCGTTCTGCCCCTGAACAGGCAGTTAACCCACTGTTCCTAGGCCGTCATTGAAAATAAGAATTCGTTCTTAACTGACTTGCCTAGTTAAATAAAATAAAACATTTAGCAAAGTGATATGACAATTTGACCAGTATTCAAAGCATATGCTCTATTGCTTGAAACAAATGTATTTAAAATGCTAATGTATTTGTAAAAGGTAAACTACTGTTCAACAGTTTGGGGTCACTTAGAAATTGTTTTTGAAAGAAAAGCACATTTTCTGTCCATTAAAATAACATCAAATTGATCAGAAATACAGTGTAGACATTGTTAACCTCTTGAAGCTAGGGGGCACTTTATGTTTGGAAAAATAACATTCCCTATAGTAAACGGCCTATTTCTCAGGACCAGATGCTAGAATATGCATATAATTATGACATTATGAAGACTATTTGGAATTTCCGTCTGTGTTGTCGTGACCGCTCTTTCCTGTGGATCTCTGAAAATAACGCAACAAACAAACGTCGGTATTTTGTGTATAAAAATCATCTTTATGGAACAAAAGGAACATTTGCTGTGTAACTGGGAGTCTCGTGAGTGAAAACATCCGAAGATCATCGAAGGTAAACGGTTCATTTGATTGCTTTTCTGATTTTCGTGACCAAGCTTCCTGATGCTAAGTATACATAATGCTATGCTAGGCTATCGATAAACTTACACAAATGCTTGGATTGCTTTCGCTGTAAAGCATAATTTCAAAACCTGAGACGACAGGGTGATTAAAAGGCTAAGCTGTGTTTCAAAATATTGCACTTGTGATTTCATGAATATGAATATTTTATAGTAATATTATTTGACTGTTGCGCTATGCTATTCAGCGGTTCCAGATGAAAATTATCCCGCTACAGGGATTGGTAGCGTCAAGAAGTTAATGTTGTAAATGACTATTGTAGCTGGAAACGGGTGACTTTTAATGGAAAATCTACATAGGCGTACAGAGGCCCATTATCAGCAACCATCACTCCTGTGTTCCAATGGAACGTTGTGTTAGCTAATCTAAGTTTATAATTTTAAAAGGATATTGATCAGTAGAAAACCTTTTTGCAATTATGTTAGCACAGCTGAAAACTGCTGTCCTGATTAAATAAGCAATAAAACTGGCCTTCTTTAGACTAGTTGAGTATCTGGAGCATCAGCATTTGTGGGCTCGATTACAGGCTCAAAATGGCTAGAAACAAAACACTTTCTTCTGAAACTCATCAGTCTGTTCTTGTTCTGAAAAATGAAGGCAATTCCATGCGAGAAATTATCAAGAAACTGAAGATCTCGTACAACAATGTGTACTACTCCCTTCACAGAACAGCCTTTTGCAATTATGCTAGCACAGCTGAAAACTGTTATCCTGATTAAAGAAGCAATAAAACACGGCAAACTGGCTCTAACCAGAATAGGAAAAGGAGTGGGAGGCCCCGGTGCACAACTGAGCAAGAGGACAAGTACCTTCTCTGGGGTGGCAGGGTAGCCTAATGGTTAGAGTGTTGGACTAGTAACCGGAAGGTTGCAAGTTCAAGCCCCTGTGCTGACAAGGTACAAATATGTTGTTCTGCCCCTGAACAGGCACTGTTCCTAGGCTGTCTTTGAAAATAAGAATTTGTTCTTAACTGACTTGCCTAGTTAAATAAAGGTAAAATATTTTTTTTTAATAAAAAATAGAGTATCTAGTTTGAGAAACAGATGCCTCACAAGTCCTCAACTGGCAGCTTAATTAAATAGTACCCGCAACACACCAGTCTCAACATCAACAGTGAAGATGTGACTCTGGGATGCCAGAGTTGCAAGGAAAAAGCCATATCTCAGACTGGCCAATAAAAAGAAAAGATTAAGATGGGCAAAAGAACACACACACTGGACAGAGAAACTTTGCCTAGAAGGCCATCATCCCGGAGTCACCTCTTCACTGTTGACGTTGAGACTGGTGTTTTTGTGGGTACTATTTAATGAAGCTGCCAATCATATAATACAATAATATATTGTATTTATGTATACTTTCAACTGGTAAAGTTTCAGTCTGATGAGAGTAAAGAAAAAACATCCCTATTATCCCTATTCCACAAATTAACTTTTAACAAGGCACACCTGTTAATTGAAATGCATTACAGGTGACTACTTTGTGAAGCTGGTTGAGAAAATGCCAAAAGTGTGCAAAGCAGTCATCGGGGCAAAGGGTGGCTACATTGAAGAATTTCAAATGTAAAACATTTATTGATTTGTTTTTACACTTTCTTGGTTACTACATGATTCCATATGTTATTCCATAGTTTTGATATATTTACTATTATTCTACAATGTAGAATATAGTACAAATAAAGAAAAAACCCTTGAATGAGTAACTTGTCCAAACTTGTGACTGGTATTGTATGTGTAATTTGTGTTCTTATACTCCAACACAATATTATATTACTGGAGAGAACAAAGAAGAACAGAATATAAGAAGCTGGAAACCAAGCTTCTGACACACCGATAGGGTGGACGGGTGAAGTGGACTGCAGGTGTCTAAAGAAGAAGTGTGAATAGATGACACCTTGGTGACATCAGTCTTCTGCATCTTCAAATTCCTTCCTGAACCATCTCTCATTCACTGAATGTGTGACCAGCTGCTGATTAAACAAGGCACTCTGCTCACTCCTTGACCCCTCAGGTAAGATTTAATCAAATAAACGTGGGAAATAAATGTGAAACTTGAACTTCATGCATGTTGTATGCATGGAGACTGCAAATACAAAACCTTCCCCTGTGTTTCACTTATCCTAGAGAGGATATGCTGTTATATGTGTTATCCCAAACATGCTGGTATAAAATGTTACTGTAAAGATTCATGGGACATTGGGGGTGGGAGATAAGCCGCTATACTGTAGATGTACAATATACATACAGTGCCTTCAGAAAGTATTCACACCCCTTGACTTTTTCTACATTTTGTTGTGTTACAGCCTGAATTTATAATAGATGCATGTTTTATTTTTTGTCACTGGCCTACACACAATACCCCATAAAGTCAAAGTAGGATTTTGTTTTTCAAAATGTTTAGAAATTACAAAAAAATGAAAAGCTGAAATGTCTTGAGTCAATAAGTATTTAACCCCTTTGTTATGGCAAGCCTAAATAAGTTCAGGAGTAAATGTGCTTAACAAGTTACATAATAGTTTCCATGGACTCACTCTGTGTGTAATATTAGTGTTTAACATGATTTTTGAATGACTACCTCATCTATGTACCCACACATACAATTCTCTGTAAAACAAATATTCCAAAATAGTCATCCTGTTTGCAACAATACACAAAAGTAAAACTGCAAAAGCATTACCTTTTTGTCCTAAATACAAAGTGTTATGTTTGGGTTAAATCCAATGGAACACATTACTGAGTACCACTCTCCATATTTTCAAGCATAGTGGAGGCTGCATCATGTTATGGCTATGCTCGTAATCGTTAGGGACTGGGAGTTTTTTAGGATAGAAATGTATGGAATGGAGCTAAGCACAAGCAAAATCCTATAGGAAATCCTGGTTCAGTCTGATTTCCACTAGACACTGGGAGATGAATTCACCTATCAGCAGGACAATAGCCAAAAACACAAGGCCAAATCCATACTGGAGTTGCTTACCGGGAAGACAGAAAATGTTCTTGAGCGGCAGAGTTACAGTTTTGACTTTAATCTGCTTGTAAATCTATGGCAAGACTTGCAAATGGTTGTCTAGAGCTTGAATAATTTTGAAAAGAATAATGGGCAAATGTTGCACAATCCAGGTGCGGAAAGCTCTTAGAGACTTACACAGAAAGACTCAAAGCTGTAATTCCTGACAAAGGTGATTCTAACATGTACTGACTCAGGGGGTTGAATGCTTATCTAATCAAGAGTGTTTTATTACACATGTTCGATGTATTTTTTTTACTTTGACATTAAAGTATTTTGTGTAGATTGTTGACCAAAAATCTCAATTAAATCCATTTGAATACCACAAAATGTGTAAAAAGTCAAGGGGTGTGAATACTTTCTGAAGGCACAGTACATGCAGTGGATTGACGTAGTACTGTAAATGGAATGCTACAAGCTGATCTTGAGCATTGAAGTAAAAAAAATAATTCTGTAGATATAAATCCTAGAAAAAAGGGATGTCAGAGGTTAATCAGTTAACTCAAGTTAACTTATTGTAATTTTAGTGCACAAGTATTATTTTTTAAAGCTGAACACATTCTCAATACACTGCAAACATCCCAAATACCTCATCTATACAGCTAAAAACAACAATGCAATGTAAAAACAAGTTTACACTGAGGTATCAGAAAGTTTGCTTTCTCAATTCATTTTTTTTCCTTCTCACCATTACTTCAGATAAAATCAAGACAGTTATGTTTTTGTAAGAAAAATCTTAGATTACAGTTTAATTGAATGGTCTAAAAATGCTTTGATTTTTTTTTAAGTCTAAAAATGCCACTCTTTCGAAGATCAGAGAAATTGGATCTACTAAAATGTGCATGACGCCATCTAAGGGGATTTAATTTTCCAAATCGACAGACAGGACAGATCACTTATTTTAATTATCAGAATGGATTAACACATTTAATGGTGTGGGTTTGGGGGACCATAACACTGTATGTAGGACACTCAGTAATCAGAGACAAAAATGTTATATGCCGGATTTAATGATGTCCTACGCCCACCTACCCTGGCTTTATTTCAACGGGATTAGTTTTATAAATAATTATCCACGCTCTAAATGTAGGCTGCCAATGACAACCAAACAGAGTCATTACTGTAAGATGGGCAGCTTTGGCAGCTGGGGGAGACGGACTGGTTCTCACCAGGACTTCTTCACCATAATAGAGTTTTCAGACATCTCATTTACCATAGTATCTAGTAAATTGGTGTATTATGGGGTATCATTAGGCATATGGGAGAAATTTGAAGGAATCTCTCAACAACTGTCAACAATCAACAAATACACCAGACAAAGTCTCTGAAACAGATAAGGTCCTCTCTCATCTGATTTTAATCCAATGTAACCAGCAGTGGTGTAAAGTATTTAAGTAAAAATACTTTAAATTTATACTTAAGTCGTTTTTGGGGGAAATCTGTACTTTACTTTGCTATTTATATTTTTCACAACCTTTACTTTTACTCCACTACATTCCTAAACCAAATAATGTACTTTTTACTACTTACATTTTCCCTGACACCGAAAGGTACTCGTTACATTTTGAATGCTTAGCAGGACAGGAAAATGGTCCAATTAACGCATTTATCAAGAGAACATCCCTGGTCATCCCTACTGCCTCTGATCTGGCAGACTCACTAAACACAAATGCTTAGTTTGTAAATTATGTCTGACTGTGTGTCCCTGGCTATCCAAAAATAAAAAAAACAAGAAAATTGTGCCATCTGGGTATAAGGAATTTGAGTTTAAGTATTTTGAATTTAAGTATATTCAAAACCAAATACTTCTAGACTTTTAATCACTTAGTATTTTACCGGGAGACATTCACTTTTACTTTTAAGGTACAGTTGAAGTTGGAAGTTTACATACACCTTAGCCAAATACTTGTTAGAGCTACTAGTTCCCCTTTGGGAACTCACCCCACCCCCCCTGAGCTGTAATGTGGCGCAGGGAACGCAAGAAATAATCCTAAAAATATTTAACCTCCACAGAATCGCTTGAAAAATGTCTCAAATGAAAGATAAAGAAGTTATTTATCTACCCAGCAAGTCAGATTTCTAAAATGTTTTACGGCGAAAACATAGCACATATTTATGTCCAACCACCACTGCATACATACCTCATTAGCTTAGCCAAGTAGGAAAAAATATGCAATCAACAAACGCAGGATTAAAAGAAAAATCATTTCACTAACCTTTTGAAATCTTCATCAGATGACAGTAATATAACATGTTACACAGTACATTCATTTTTTTTTCAATAATATGCAATATATATCCATAAATCTCTGTTTACAATTATGCATCGTTCAAAAAATGCTACTGCAATGTCAGGAGAAATAAATAGCTCCGGCAGATAACGTCAGCTAACAAGGAATACACATCATAAACTTTGACTAAATATGCATGTTTTACATATGTATGGCAAGATAAACTTCTTCTAAATGCAATTGCTATGTTACAATTATTTTTAACCTCTTACCTCTACCTGGGACGCTTGCGTCCCAACTAGAGCTCTGGAAATGCAAATGTGCTACGCTAAATGCTAATAGTATTAGTTAAAACTCAAAAGTTCATTAAAATACACATGCAGGGTATCAAATTAAAGCTACACTCGTTGTGAATCCAGGCAACAAGTCAGATTTTTAAAATGCTTTTCGGCGACAGCATGAGAAGCTATTATCTGATAGCATGCACCAATACACTACAACAGAAAAGCACAGCAGGGGACGTAAACAAAATAATTAGCATTTCGGCGTTACACAAACCGCACAATAAAATAGAAAACAGTCATTACCTTTCACCATCT
Source organism: Oncorhynchus nerka (assembly GCF_034236695.1). Lineage (NCBI taxonomy): Eukaryota > Metazoa > Chordata > Actinopteri > Salmoniformes > Salmonidae > Oncorhynchus > Oncorhynchus nerka. Next base: position 76,124,180 of record NC_088409.1, read on the forward strand.
TCTTTGTTGGCACTCCTAGATGTCCCATAAACACTATTGGGTCTTTATTTCGATTAAATCGGGCCATATAAAGCCAAGATATCGTTATATGTAGACTGTGTGATAAACGAAAAAAACAGCGATTTCACAACGTAACGTCATTTTTTTAAATTCAAAAAGTAGACGATAAACTTTCACAAAACACTTCGAAATACGTTTGTAATGCTACTTTAGGTATTAGTAAACGTTAATAAGCGATAAAAATCAACCGTAGGCGATGTACATATCAATAGCTGTCGTCTTGGAAAAAATTTCAGGAGAGAGCTCTTCCGGAATGATCTGGGCGGAGACCGGAGGTACGTCGTGCCCCTCTTTCGGTTCAACCAAGAATCAAAGAGGATTAAATTCACAAGATACTCGACTGCATGGGGATGCTGTGGGAGTTGAATGCTCGGTCTTATCTAATTCGACTCACTGTTAACAATTGCTGGAAGTGGCGCAAGGATATTTATTTCCATTTTCTGTGATCAGGTTTTCCTGCGCTTTCCGATGTAACGCACGTTATGTAATAGCCACAGTCGTGATTTAACCAGTTTTAAAAACGTCCGAGGGTTTCCTATACACACATTCTAACCATATGAACGTACTATATTCCTGGCATGAGTAGCAGGGCGCTGAAATGTTGCGCGATTTTTAACAAAATGTTCAAAAAAGTAGAGGGTAGGAGTAAGAGGTTAACGTTACATTTGGCGTTTACTAGGCTATAATAGAGAGTCGGCGCTCTCATTTAGCATGCTGACTCCTCTATCATGGAGTCGGCAGAAACCCAAAATGAAGACGTAAATATTCCCTTACCATGGCTGTTCTTGCTTCAGAAGACGTGGAAGGGTTAATACTCACCAAGTTAGCGTTCAGTTTGCAACTCTGTGTCTTTCCGTTCTCAAACTAGACACTTTTCGGTCGAAATGTATGCAAATTTCAAGTGGCTGCGCACCAAAACGTCGAAAGTATACATTATATTTCGAGTAAACTTGTCAAACTATGTTTATAATTAAGCCTTAGCATGTTATAAAGGTCTACAGCAATCGTGAGGGCGAACAGATTAGCACACGTTGTTCAGTCTGTCCTGGGAGAAAGAGAGAGAAATCTCCAATCTCCCATTGGTGAAACTTTTTTTTTGCGTCACCGGGACGTTTGGTCACGCTGAACGTCTCGTGAGCACGTGATTCTCACAGTTACAGGCCTCATCGAAAGCAGGCTTCACGCTGAAGACATAGAACGTGTTTCCATGGTTATAGCTCTTTGAGAAGTGTGTAAACAGTGACGTCAAAGTGATGGCAACTTTTCCCATTACAAGAGAGACTTTGGGAGAATGCATGCCCTGAGACTTCTGCTTTAGCTAGAGACAAAATTTAAACGGTTTTATAAGCTTTAGAGTGTTTCCTATTCGATAACAATTTTTAATTGCATATATTAGCAACTTTTGACAAAAATTTATCATGGTTTATATGGGTGCCGAATTCCTCCAGAAGGGGCAGTATTCTGAGGTAGCCCTCAGTTTTTCACAATTCCTGACATTTAATTATGGTAAAAATTCCCTATCTTAGATCAGTTAAAGATCACCACTTTATTTTAAGAACATACAATGTCAGAATAATAGTAAAGAGAGAATTATTTATTTCAGATTTTATTTCTTAGATCACATTCCCAGTGGTAGCATTGGTAGCATCCAGACGTGAAAATACTGCCCCCTGTCACCAAGAAGTATGCTTTGGGGACCTTTAACCAAGAAGTTAAAGGTCCCCAAAGCATACACATCCTTTCTTTACCAAGTTACAGTAATGAACAACACATCTGGATTGGAGCTGTGAACACACACTTTCAATTCATACATTTGAGGTAATAAGCTTCTAGAGTTAAAGTGCAGAAAACACAGGCTTTTATGACGGATGAAATCCGTCAGAATTGTAGATGGGCCAGGTGGTACATGCATATTTCCAGATATCATCAGCGGTAATACAATCAGGGCACGGCAGAGGACAGGGAGAGGTCTCAATGTTGGTTTTTTATGACATTTAAATTTGCATCAGATGGCAACAAGTTCATATGGTACAGCAAATCATGCAGGAGAGACATGCATGAAGCCAACAGATAAGAACAAGGACATGGGGGGAACAGAGGGTTAAATACACAACATGTAATGATGGAAATGAAACCAGGTGTGTGGGAAGACAAGACAAAACAAATGGAAAATGAAAGGTGGATCGGTGAAGGCTAGAAGACCGGTGACGTCGAATGCCAAACGCCGCCAGAACAAGGAGAGGGACCGACTTCGGCGGAAGTCGTGACAACAGCTTTGTGGATGTTACCTGTGCTGCTGATGTTCAGGCCAAAGTATGTAAAGTTTTTGTGTGCTCTAGGGCAATGGTGTCTAGATGGAATTTGTATTTGTGGTCCTGGCAACTGGACATTATTTGGAACACCATTATCTTTGTCTTACTGAGATGCACTGTCAGGGCCAAGGTCTGACAGAATCTGTGCAGAAGATATAGGTGATGCTGTAGGCCCTCCTTGGTTGGTGACAGAAGCACCAGATCATCAGCAAACAGTAGACATTTGACTTCAGACTCTAGTAGGGTGAGGCCGGGTGCTGCAGACTGTCCTAGTGCCCTTGCCAATTTGTTGGTAGATATGTTGAAGAGCATGGGGCTTAAGCTGCATCCCTGTCTCACCCCTCGGCCCTGTGGAAAGAAATGTGTTTTTTTTGCCAATTGTCTTTTCCTCAACACCACTTTCCATCAATTTGCATGGCAGACACCCATGCAAAATTTAGTCAAAAGCTTTTTGGAAATCAACAAAGCATGAGAAGACTTTGCCTTTGTTTTGTTTTGTTTGTTTGTCAATTAGGGTGAATATGTGGTCTGCCATACAGTAATTTGGTAGAAAGCCAATTTGACATTTGCTCAGTACATTGTTTTCACTGAGGAAATGCACGAGTCTGCTGTTAATTAATGATAATATAGAGGATTTCCCCAAGGTATTACACGGTAGTAATTGGGGTCAAATTTGTCTCCACATTTGTGGATTGGGGTGATCAGTCCTTGGTTCCAAATATTGGGGAAGAGGCCAGAGCTGAAGATGATGTTAAAGAGTTTAAGTATAGCCAATTGGAATTTGTGGTCTGTATAATTTACCATTTCATTTAGGATACCATCAAAACCACAGGCCTTTTTGGGTTGAAGGGTTTGTATTTTGTCCTGCATTTCATTCAATGTAATTGGAGAATGTGTTCTGTGTGTTCTGGTAGTCTTTAATAGTTGATTCTAAGATTTGTATTTGATCATGTACTGTATATGTTTTAGCTGATTGTGCTTTGTTATAGGGCCAAAAAGAGTGTAGAAGTGGTTTCCCATACATCTCCATTTTGGATAGATAAGTCTTCATGTTGTTGTTTGTTTGTTTCGTGTTTTCCATTTTTCCCAGAAGTGGTTAGTCTATGGATTCTTCAATTACATTGAGCTTATTTCTGACGTGCTGTTCCTTATTTTTCCGTAGTGTATTTCTGTATTATTTTAGTGATTCACCATAGAGAAGGTACAGTGCCTTGCGAAAGTATTCGGCCCCTTGAACTTTGCGACCTTTTGCCACATTTCAGGCTTCAAACATAAAGATATAAAACTGTATATTTTTGTGAAGAATCAACAACAAGTGGGACACAATCATGAAGTGGAACGACATTTATTGGATATTTCAAACTTTTTTAACAAAATTATTCAGCCCCTTTACTTCCAGTGCAGCAAACTCTCTCCAGAAGTTCAGTGAGGATCTCTGAATGATCCAATGTTGACCTAAATGACTAATGATGATAAATACAATCCACCTGTGTGTAATCAAGTCTCCGTATAAATGCACCTGCACTGTGATAGTCTCAGAGGTCCGTTAAAAGCGCAGAGAGCATCATGAAGAACAAGGAACACACCAGGCAGGTCCGAGATACTGTTGTGGAGAAGTTTAAAGCCGGATTTGGATACAAAAAGATTTCCCAAGCTTTAAACATCCCAATGAGCACTGTGCAAGCGATAATATTGAAATGGAAGGAGTATCAGACCACTGCAAATCTACCAAAACCTGGCCGTCCCTCTAAACTTTCAGCTCATACAAGGAGAAGACTGATCAGAGATGCAGCCAAGAGGCCCATGATCACTCTGGATGAACTGCAGAGATCTACAGCTGAGGTGGGAGACTCTGTCCATAGGACAACAATCAGTCGTATATTGCACAAATCTGGCCTTTATGGAAGAGTGGCAAGAAGAAAGCCATTTCTTAAAGATATCCATAAAAAGTGTCGTTTAAAGTTTGCCACAAGCCACCTGGGAGACACACCAAACATGTGGAAGAAGGTGCTCTGGTCAGATGAAACCAAAATTGAACTTTTTGGCAACAATGCAAAACGTTATGTTTGGCGTAAAAGCAACACAGCTCATCACCCTGAACACACCATCCCCACTGTCAAACATGGTGGTGGCAGCATCATGGTTTGGGCCTGCTTTTCTTCAGCAGTGACAGGGAAAATGGTTAAAATTGATGGGAAGATGGATGGAACCAAATACAGGACCATTCTGGAAGAAAACCTGATGGAGTCTGCAAAAGACCTGAGGCTGGGACAGAGATTTGTCTTCCAACAAGACAATGATCCAAAACATAAAGCAAAATCTACAATGGAATGGTTCAAAAATAAACATATCCAGGTGTTTAGAATGGCCAAGTCAAAGTCCAGACCTGAATCCAATCGAGAATCTGTGGAAAGAACTGAAAACTGCTGTTCACAAATGCTCTCCATCCAACCTCACTGAGCTCGAGCTGTTTTGCAAGGAGGAATGGGAAAAAAATTTGGTCTCTCGATGTGCAAAACTGATAGAGACATACCCCAAGCGACTTACAGCTGTAATCGCAGCAAAAGGTGGCGCTACAAAGTATTAACTTAAGGGGGCTGAATAATTTTGCACGCCCAATTTTTCAGTTTTTGATTTGTTAAAAAAAGTTTGAAATATCCAATAAATGTCGTTCCACTTCATGATTGTGTCCCACTTGTTGTTGATTGTTCACAAAAAAATACAGTTTTATATCTTTATGTTTGAAGCCTGAAATGTGGCAAAAGGTCGCAAAGTTCAAGGGGGCCGAATACTTTCGCAAGGCACTGTATATGCTCAGGTTTTCTGAGTCTCTATAGTTTTGGTTGGATAGGTTTCTCAATTTCTAGCTTAGGTTTTTGCATTCATCATCAAACCATTTGTCATTGTTATTAATTTTCTTAGGTGGTCTGCTTGACATTTTTATATTTGATAGGGAAGCTGAGAGGTCAAATATTCTATGAATTCAATATGTTGTTGCCTAATTGTTTTTTGTAGATTTCCACTCTACTTTCCATCCATCTATAGCATTTCTTAATATTATTCAGTTCCTTTGGCTTTGATGCCTCTGTTTAAGTAGACTGTGATTTTGCTGTGATCTGATAGGGGTGTCAATGGGCTGACTGTGAACTGCGAAAAAGTTGTACGTGGCAGTGCAGATGGAGCCCTTCGAAAGAATATAACCCCAAATTATTATTTTCGGATATAAAGATGACGCTGTATCAACAAAAAATGGATTGCAACTTGCAAAACATGCGGGAAGAAAATTACAGAAGGAGGCGCAACAATATCCAACTTTGTTTGACATTTGAAGCTGCGCAAAGAACGGTAATTCGTGGCTAATATAGCCGACAGTTATATATTTTATTACTTTACAGGTGTATCATGTAGGCAATTGTAATGTTAAATCAATGACCCTCCACACAGTCAGTCAGTGCGGGAACCTGATCATTGCACCCAATATTGAGCTACAACTGGCTAAGCAGTTGGAAGCCTAAATCCTGCCTGATGTTACTGCTGTTCCTTAAGCCACTGACACACATTAGCCTACTGTAACCAGAGAGAGAGAGAGAGAGAGAGAGAGAGAGAGAGAGAGAGAGAGAGAGAGAGAGAGAGAGAGAGAGGGTTGGTTGGTTGGTTACAAGCCTACATGGCCTGATTGCACCCCATAGCAATCCTCGATAGTCGAACACTATTGGGGCGGTTTTTATTTATTTATTTATTTATTTTTATTTCACCTTTATTTAACCAGGTAGGCAAGTTGAGAACAAGTTCTCATTTACAATTGCGACAGGGCCAAGTTAAAGCAAAGCAGTTCGACAGATACAACGACACAGAGTTACACATGGAGTAAAACAAACATACAGTCAATAATACAGTATAAACAAGTCTGTATACAACGTGAGCAAATGAGGAGAGAAGGGAGGTAAAGGCAAAAAAGGCCATGTAAATACAATATAGCAAGTAAAACACTGGAATGGTACATTTACATTTACATTTAAGTCATTTAGCAGACGCTCTTATCCAAAGCGACTTACAAATTGGTGCTTTCACCTTATGACATCCAGTGGAACAGCCACTTTACAATAGTGCATCTAGGTCTTTTAAGGGGGGGTGAGAAGGATTACTTTATCCTATCCTAGGTATTCCTTAAAGAGGTGGGGTTTCAGGTGTCTCCGGAAGGTGGTGATTGACTCCGCTGTCCTGGCGTCGTGAGGGAGTTTGTTCCACCATTGGGGGGCCAGAGCAGCGAACAGTTTTGACTGGGCTGAGCGGGAACTGTACTTCCTCAGTGGTAGGGAGGCGAGCAGGCAAGAGGTGGATGAACGCAGTGCCCTTGTTTGGGTGTAGGGCCTGATCAGAGCCTGGAGGTACTGAGGTGCCGTTCCCCTCACAGCTCCGTAGGCAAGCACCATGGTCTTGTAGCGGATGCGAGCTTCAACTGGAAGCCAGTGGAGAGAGCGGAGGAGCGGGGTGACGTGAGAGAACTTGGGAAGGTTGAACACCAGACGGGCTGCGGCGTTCTGGATGAGTTGTAGGGGTTTAATGGCACAGGCAGGGAGCCCAGCCAACAGCGAGTTGCAGTAATCCAGACGGGAGATGACAAGTGCCTGGATTAGGACCTGCGCCGCTTCCTGTGTGAGGCAGGGTCGTACTCTGCGGATGTTGTAGAGCATGAACCTACAGGAACGGGCCACCGCCTTGATGTTATTTGAGAACGACAGGGTGTTGTCCAGGATCACGCCAAGGTTCTTAGCGCTCTGGGACGAGGACACAATGGAGTTGTCAACCGTGATGGCGAGATCATGGAACGGGCAGTCCTTCCCCGGGAGGAAGAGCAGCTCCGTCTTGCCGAGGTTCAGCTTGAGGTGATGATCCGTCATCCACACTGATATGTCTGCCAGACATGCAGAGATGCGATTCGCCACCTGGTCGTCAGAAGGGGGAAAGGAGAAGATTAATTGTGTGTCGTCTGCATAGCAATGATAGGAGAGACCTATCATTGAGGTTATGACAGAGCCAAGGTTAGGTTATGTGAGGTTATGACAGAGCCAAGTGACTTGGTGTATAGCGAGAATAGGAGAGGGCCTAGAACAGAGCCCTGGGGGACACCAGTGGTGAGAGCACGTGGTGAGGAGACGGATTCTCGCCACGCCACCTGGTAGGAGCGACCTGTCAAGTAGGACGCAATCCAAGCGTGGGCCGCGCCGGAGATGCCCAACTCGGAGAGGGTGGAGAGGAGGATCTGATGGTTCACAGTATCGAAGGCAGCCGATAGGTCTAGAAGGATGAGAGCAGAGGAGAGAGAGTTAGCTTTAGCAGTGCGGAGCGCCTCCGTGATACAGAGAAGAGCAGTCTCAGTTGAATGACTAGTCTTGAAACCTGACTGATTTGGATCAAGAAGGTCATTCTGAGAGAGATAGCGGGAGAGCTGGCCAAGGACGGCACATTCAAGAGTTTTGGAGAGAAAAGAAAGAAGGGATACTGGTCTGTAGTTGTTGACATCGGAGGGATCGAGTGTAGGTTTTTTCAGAAGGGGTGCAACTCTCGCTCTCTTGAAGACGGGAGGGACGTAGCCAGCGGTCAGGGATGAGTTGATGAGCGAGGTGAGGTAAGGGAGAAGGTCACCGGAGATGGTCTGGAGAAGAGAGGAGGGGATAGGGTCAAGCGGGCAGGTTGTTGGGCGGCCGGCCGTCACAAGACGCGAGATGTCATCTGGAGAGAGAGGGGAGAAAGAGGTCAGAGCACAGGGTAGGGCAGTGTGAGCAGAACCAGCGGTGTCGTTTGACTTAGCAAACGAGGATCGGATGTCGTCGACCTTCTTTTCAAAATGGTTGACGAAGTCATCTGCAGAGAGGAGGAGGGGGGAGGGGGAGGAGGATTCAAGAGGGAGGAGAAGGTGGCAAAGAGCTTCCTAGGGTTAGAGGCAGATGCTTGGAATATAGAGTGGTAGAAAGTGGCTTTAGCAGCAGAGACAGAGGAGGAAAATGTAGAGAGGAGGGAGTGAAAGGATGCCAGGTCCGCAGGGAGGCGAGTTTTCCTCCATTTCCGCTCGGCTGCCCGGAGCCCTGTTCTGTGAGCTCGCAATGAGTCGTCGAGCCACGGAGCGGGAGGGGAGGACCGAGCCGGCCTGGAGGATAGGGGACATAGAGAGTCAATGGATGCAGAAAGGGAGGAGAGGAGGGTTGAGGAGGCAGAATCAGGAGATAGGTTGGAGAAGGTTTGAGCAGAGGGAAGAGATGATAGGATGGAAGAGGAGAGAGTAGCGGGGGAGAGAGAGCGAAGGTTGGGACGGCGCGATACCATCCGAGTAGGGGCAGTGTGGGAAGTGTTGGATGAGAGCGAGAGGGAAAAGGATACAAGGTAGTGGTCGGAGACTTGAAGGGGAGTTGCAATGAGGTTAGTGGAGGAACAGCATCTAGTAAAGATGAGGTCGAGCGTATTGCCTAGTTTTGCAATGGAAGAATGTGCAAAGTAGAAATAAAAAATAATGGGGTGCAAAGGAGCAAAATAAATAAATTAATTAAATAAAGTTGGGAAAGAGGTAGTTGTTTGGGCTAAATTATAGGTGGGCTATGTACAGGTGCAGTAATCTGTAAGATGCTCTGACAGTTGGTGCTTAAAGCTAGTGAGGGAGATAAGTGTTTCCAGTTTCAGAGATTTTTGTAGTTCGTTCCAGTCATTGGCAGCAGAGAACTGGAAGGAGAGGCGGCCAAAGAAAGAATTGGTTTTGGGGGTGACTAGAGAGATATACCTGCTGGAGCGTGTGCTACAGGTGGGAGATGCTATGGTGACCAGCGAGCTGAGATAAGGGGGGACTTTACCTAGCAGGTAGATGACATGGAGCCAGTGGGTTTGGCGACGAGTATGAAGCGAGGGCCAGCCAACGAGAGCGTACAGGTCGCAATGGTGGGTAGTATATGGGGCTTTGGTGACAAAACGGATTGCACTGTGATAGACTGCATCCAATTTGTTGAGTAGGGTATTGGAAGCTATTTTGTAAATGACATCGCCAAAGTCGAGGATTGGTAGGATGGTCAGTTTTACAAGGGTATGTTTGGCAGCATGAGTGAAGGATGCTTTGTTGCGAAATAGGAAGCTAATTCTAGATTTAATTTTGGATTGGAGATGTTTGATATGGGTCTGGAAGGAGAGTTTACAGTCTAACCAGACACCTAAGTATTTGTAGTTGTCCACGTATTCTAAGTCAGAGCCATCCAGAGTAGTGATGTTGGACAGGCGGGTAGGTGCAGGTAGCGATCGGTTGAAGAGCATGCATTTAGTTTTACTTGTATTTAAGAGCAATTGGAGGCCACGGAAGGAGAGTTGTATGGCATTGAAGCTTGCCTGGAGGGTTGTTAACACAGTGTCCAAAGAAGGGCCGGAAGTATACAGAATGGTGTCGTCTGCGTAGAGGTGGATCAGAGACTCACCAGCAGCAAGAGCGACCTCATTGATGCATATAGAGAAGAGAGTTGGTCCAAGAATTGAACCCTGTGGCACCCCCATAGAGACTGCCAGAGGTCCGGACAGCAGACCCTCCGATTTGACACACTGAAATCTATCAGAGAAGTAGTTGGTGAACCAGGCGAGGCAATCATTTGAGAAACCAAGGCTGTCGAGTCTGCCGATGAGGATATGGTGATTGACAGAGTCGAAAGCCTTGGCCAGATCAATGAATACGGCTGCACAGTAATGTTTCTTATCGATGGCGGTTAAGATATCGTTTAGGACCTTGAGCGTGGCTGAGGTGCACCCATGACCAGCTCTGAAACCAGATTGCATAGCAGAGAAGGTATGGTGAGATTCGAAATGGTCGGTAATCTGTTTGTTGACTTGGCTTTCAAAGACCTTAGAAAGGCATGGTAGGATAGATATAGGTCTATAGCAGTTTGGGTCAAGAGTGTCCCCCCCTTTGAAGAGAGGGATGACCGCAGCTGCTTTCCAATCTTTGGGAATCTCAGACGACACGAAAGAGAGGTTGAACAGGCTAGTAATAGGGGTGGCAACCATTTCGGCAGATAATTTTAGAAAGAAAGGGTCCAGATTGTCTAGCCCGGCTGATTTGTAGGGGTCCAGATTTTTCAGCTCTTTCAGAACATCAGCTGAACGGATTTGGGAGAAGGAGAAATGGGGAAGGCTTGGGCGAGTTGCTGTTGGGGGTGCAGTGCTGTTGACCGGGGTAGGAGTAGCCAGGTGGAAAGCATGGCCAGCCGTAGAAAAATGCTTATTGAAATTCTCATTTATGGTGGATTTATCAGTGGTGACAGTGTTTCCTATCTTCAGTCCAGTGGGCAGCTGGGAGGAGGTGTTCTTATTCTCCATGGACTTTACAGTGTCCCAGAACTTTTTTGAGTTAGTGTTGCAGGAAGCAAATTTCTGCTTGAAAAAGCTAGCCTTGGCTTTTCTAACTGCCTGTGTATAACGGTTTCTAGCTTCCCTGAAAAGCTGCATATCACGGGGGCTGTTCGATGCTAATGCAGAACGCCATAGGATGTTTTTGTGTTGGTTAAGGGCAGTCAGGTCTGGGGCGGTCTTTCTCATGGCTTCCCATGTATTTCCACAGAAATATAATGTTTATTTGGAAGGTAATATATATATATATATATAGATATATTTAAAAGCCATCATGATTTGTGTAAATGTAATATACTAACTATTACTGTTGTAAAAAATATGAAATGGTATAACATTTGGTGAAGAGCACATTATGACTTGTTTGGGACTCGAAACTCAAAGTTTAGGACTTGAGACTTGACTTGATATTTGACGGTCTTGGCTTGAGAATTGACTCGGACTTGCCTGTCTTGACTTGGGACTTGAGTGCTAAGACTTAAGACTTACTTGTGACTTGTAAAACAATGACTTGGTCCCACCTCTGGTGCTGAGGGTGTCGGGTTCTTGTCCAGTTCTGGCATTTAGGTCGCCACAGACTAGGGTAGCACACATAGTTAGCATACATGATGACATTTTTCTCTGTTGAGATCATTTCCTTATTAATTTCTAGCCAGATGTAAAATGTTCCTGTTTTGACTAATTTAATAGAGTGGGTTAGGTCTGCTCTATATCAACTTAGCATACCTCCTAAGTCTCTCCCCTGTTTCACACCTGGTAGTTTGGTGGATGGGGACTACCAGATCTTTGTAACCTAGAGGGCAACCAGTGAAGTCTGGGTTCCTGCTCTTTAGGCCATAGACAGATGACCTCAGACCTTGTATATTCCATGATGAGATAGTAAAAACGTTGTGTTCCATAGTGTCTAGTGTTGTTTTTGTGTGGTTTTGTGTCGCAGGATGGGGCTTGGGCGGGTAAAATAGTGGGGGTTTGGCCTGTTGCTCTGCTAACGACCTGGGCATTTGTCCTGCTGTCATGTCGAGGTCCTTGCTGGGGGGGAATGGGGTGGGCAGAAGGGGCATATGTCTAACATGGGGGGGCCTATATAGGGTGTGGCCAGGATTTTCTTGGGGGGGGTCTTAGTTGGTTGGGATGTGGCTGGTGATGCTGTGGTCTCGGTGCAGGTACTTCGGGAGAGGGTCTTTCAGGTCTGGGAGGGTGTCTCGCTGGTCTGGCTGGGGTGTCCGTTGCTCTGTTGCTCCTGTGTGAGGTGCTGGGGCTACGGTTGAGGTTGACGTCCTTCAGGGTCCTGGCAAAAGTTGGGACTGCTGCCTTGTAGAGGTGGACCTGGTCATAAATGCTGTTCAAGTCCAGGGTGGAGTGGTGGGCCAAGTAGACATTAGGTTTTGAGGCACAGTCTCGCAAAATGCTTGCATTCACCCTCTGTATGGTGGTAGCAGGGTGGAGATAAACACTTGTGTGTTGGTGAAAGTGGAAAAAGCTTTTTTAATCACTCCCTTGAGTGCTGTGGCCACCCTTTCCAGCTAGCCCCTCAGGTCATTTGTGGCTGTGTGAATTATGATGTTTCTGGGGGGGACCCTAGTCTTTTCTCTGACAACAGCTCCAGGGAATGCCTAGTTTTTGGCACCAGTGTTTAGTGTTTATTTTCTTGAATGTATTTGCCATTTGAGTCAAAGAGGAGCACAATTTCTGGCTTTTGTGCGTCCTCAGTGGATGGGGGTTGTCAGAAGGGCTATCTGGGGATCTCGCTCTCTCTCTCTCTCTCTCTCTCTCTCTCTCTCTCTCTCTCTCACTCTCTCTCTCTCTCTCTCACTCTCTCTCTCTCTCTCTCTCTCTCTCTCTCTCTCTCTCTCTCTCTCTCTCTCTCTCTCTCTCTGTGTTTGGACTTTTGTCTTCATTTCTGGTGATTGAGATGTCTTCCTTCTATGATTGTGGGACTCACACACACACACACACACACACACACACACACACACACACACACACGTGCCTATGTGTAGCCCCATAGCACAAAACAGCCTTGGCGGGACATAGAAACAGCGCGTAGCTTTGAAGTTATGGTCATTTAACGTATGGGTGAGTCTTCTGTCCCTGTCTTCTGTGGTGGATTGCTTCCACCGATTGAAAATTAGTTGGGCCTAATTATTCTTGTATCTTGCTCCCACCATTGTTAGTATTATTTGTGTTTTATCTACCTTTATTTTGACAGGGACGAAATACTGACACTAGAGTCTCTTTTACAGATGAGCCCTGCTTAAATAATTCAAACACATACAATATACAATATACAAAATCACAAAACATATTAAGAAAAACAGACACATTTATCAACAGAGGTCCAACTCTGAACTGACCAAGGGGGCGGAACATCTCATTTCAGAGAGCTCTGGAAGTTGTTCCACATACAGGGCTAAAAAAAACAAAAATCAGCTTCACCCAACTCTGTGGAGACCGAAGGGGCCTCCAGTGTTATCCAAGCCTTAGACCGGATTTGGTCATTTGTAAGTCTAAATTGAATTAATGATGACAGATACATAGGATGTTTCTGCATGAGTGCTTTGTAGATAAACACAAGAAAATTCTGCTCTCTCTTTCCATACAAAGAGGCCCAAACTACTTTTTGATACAGAACACAAAGGGGAGTTTTATAACCGTCATCAGTAATCAACCTAAGGGGACAATGGAAAACAGCATTCAGTGGTTTAAGTGTAGATGCTGTTGCATGCCTATAAATAATATCCCCATAATCTAAAATAGATATTAACAAAAGTCATAGATGCTTTGTTTCTGTAAAATAAACCTTCTTTGAACTTCTTCACCAGCTCAATGACAGATTTTTTTAATTACACTTTATCATCAAGCCAGATACAAAGATACTATATTGTAGGAAGTAACTCACTCAATTTGTGTACCATTCAAACTAATTGCAAATTTAATTTAAATCCAGTTTATGGGATTTAGAAATAAATCATGCTTTTTGTTTTGCTTGGCAATAACTTTAGATTCAATAGTGACCTCTGCAGTGCTTAACAATCAGACTTAAAATGTGAAAAGGCTTGGCCAATCTATGGAGCAATGGAATACTATACTGTTTCATTTGGATACAAATGAACATGTATTTTTTACAGCAATACCAATGTTATTTATATAGATTGTAAACAGTAGTGACCCTAGTATAGAACCTTGGGGTCGCAAGACAAGGAAGCCTGGGAATGGGTTGACAATTATCAAGATCATTACTATCCCCATCCTTATGGAGTGGTAGTGCAAAATATTATTTCCGCACTTTTGGAATATTCCATGATACTTAAGTTAAATAAATAATGTGTGTTACTGAGCCAGCAATGAGAGGTGCTGCATTCTTAAGCAAAGAGGGGTCCAAATAGTTAGCCCCTAATGACTGTTTGGTGTCAATAGCTAATAAGGCAGCAAGAACTTCTTTCTGTGAGTTGCCGAAAATAAAAACCCTGACTACCATTTCACAAGTCATGTGAGGTTGACTGCTCATCCATCATGGCAACTGGCCCAGCCTTGATTTGTAATCAAGAGGAAGTCAGAGTATAGGAGAGTACCATGGATTAGTTAGTTTTTTGACACTGAGTGACATGTTTATCAGCCAGATAGGTAAAAATGGATGAGAAAACATGTAAGTGCCAAAACAGGGTCTGGTATGCAGCTAGTAGAAAAAAGCTTGCCTAGGGTGAGAATTAAAAATAAATATTTTCACAATTATACGAGGGTCAGAGTTTTTCAATGTGGTAATTAATGCAAGCATAGGGCAGTGGTCACTGATATAATCAGCAAAAACACCACTAACCGAATACTTACGGGAATGGTTAGTCAGGATAAGGTAAATCAGGTTCTTTCATCTGAGTGGGTTCCATTATCAGACAAGTCAAGTTGAAGTCAAGACAGTTATTCTTAAACTGATCTGAGACACGTGTAAGCCAATCAAGAATTAGATCTCCTAACACACCAGAAAGGGTTTTAAATAATCCCAAATAATATCAACAGCCTCCGCCAAAGTAGCTGGGGGTGGTAAACCGCAGCAATAAATACATGCATATTTTGACTTATGGACACTTTTATAACCAAGAGCTCACACAGTGTTGGGACAGAGATGCTAAGAAAGCATGATGCCATAAGGTAAGATCTTACATAAACAGCCATCCCTCCCCCTACTTATTTGTCTATCACATTTGAAAATGTTGTTGTCCGCAATGGCAAAGTCCTTACCCATAATGAAATTATTCAGTCAGGTCTCTGAGATAACCAAAACACCTGGTCTAGTGTCATGCACCCAGACATCCAGACAGTCTAGTTTAGACATCAGGCTTAAAACAGCAGGAGTATCCATAGTGACACAGGAGTCAATAGAACAGGATGAGCTACAATATGTTTCCTAATTGGATCCAAACTTTGAAAGCTAATTGTAGAATTCTAGTAAATGTGCAAAGGATTACTATTGACTACTATAAATACTATAATACCCCTATGCTGATGAGCACATGTAGCAAAACAATACCTTGATATAAAACTATTAATAGTATCACGTTTGAGGTTTGACCCAGATGTAGACAACATGGGCAGGCAAACGACAGGCAGGGGTTAATAATCCAGAGAAGGTAAAAAGGTTCCAGAACGGCAGGCAGTCTCAAGGTCAGGGCAGGCTGAACGGTCAAAACCGGGAAGAACTAGAAAACAGTAGGAGTAGGAAAACAGGCGCTGGTAGGTTTGATGAACAAAACGAATTGGCAACAGACAAACAGAGAACACAGGTATAAATACACAGTGGATAATAGGGAAGATGGGCGACACTTGGAGGGGTAGAGACAATCACAAAGACAGGTGAAACAGATCAGGGTGTGACAGTACGGGGAGGCCCCCCTAGGGGGGCCACCTGGCGTCCTACCTGGGTGCATACCTGGTTGGTACGGTCACGCCTGCTCCCGCTCTTCCCCCCGGGCGCTCGAGGGATCCAGGCTCCCCAGCATTATGCACTCCTGCCACCATCATTATGCACAGCTGCCTTTCCCCGTCAAGCGGATAAGCAATTATTGGACTCAATCACTGATGTCATTACCTCCCCTATATCTGTCTGTTCCTCCACTCTGTTCCCCGCTTGTCCTTGTATACCCGTGCGCTGATGCCAGTCCATGTCTTGTTTCATGTCTGTTCCTAATTAAATGTTTGACTCCCCGTACCTGCTTCTCTACTCCAGCGTAGGTCCTTACAGAATGCTGAAGCCACCAAGCAAAGCATCGGGGGAGTGCTGGCTTTCCAGTTGGTGGTGACGTCTGGTCCGGGGGCCGCCACCGATGGAACCGGGGATGCCTAAGCCAGCTCATCGGGCTGTCACGCCTTACCTGGCTCGAGAGGTTTCTTGCCCCGGTTGGCTCGGAAGGCACCCATCCCACGTCAGGCCTCAGCCGGATCATCAGGTTTTTACGCCCAGCCGGCTCATCAGGCTCCGCCGGATAATCGGGCTCCCACGCCTCAGCGGGATCAACAGGCCTTCATGCCTCAGCCAGATTGTCAGGCTCCTATTGCCTCAGCAGGCTCGCCAGGCTCTCACACTTCTGCCGGTTTCATCGGGAAAATAGCCGGCGAAACAGAATAGGAAATCTGCCCATTCTTACGCCTCGCATGATTCGGAAGACCCATCGAGAACTTGCGAGAGGCGGAATCTCGCATGTTCACAAGTCATGGCATCCGGTTCGAGCCCCCCACAACTAGTGAAGCCTCATTCATGTAGACGCCACCAGAGAGGGAGTCAGGACAGGGGATGAAGGCGAAGGTACCTCCGGATCCAAGCTTGAAGCGAAAGCCACCAGGGATGAAGGTGACGGAACCTCCAGATCCAGGGCGGCAAAGCTGTTTGAAGTCTGTATCCGGTCCAGGCTTCCCAAGGAGGCCCCAATTACCAAAGGCCGCTACTTTCAACTTCCATGGAGAGTGATGCGCCTCCATGGCTGGTTGGCAAGTTCAAGAAAAGGAATCATCCACTAAGTCATTCAGAAGCATCCTACTAACTCCATTTTTCAGCTACTGGAGTAGAAGAGAAAGGGAAAGTACATGGACGTGGATTCCCCAGTAGGTAATGTAGGATAGCTACTTGTTTGCTAAGAGTAGCCACTTCGCCTCTGTACTCCTCTGCAAGCAAACAGTTGCTACATTGAATGTCCGGATGGTCCACATTGCCCCGGAATAGAGCAAAAGAAACACAGCTTCTGCAGCATTGAAACCATTCGTTAGCGACCTCAATTTGAAACTACAGGATAGCTAGGCTAACTGAGCTTGCATGTATCTCTTCTTGACAGGAATTTACTAAAAGTTTGCTATAAGCTACAGTGGGTTTGCAAATACTGCCCGCACCCCATCTCCTGAAACAAGCACACCCCATGAAATGGCAAACAGACAAGCAACAAACACCTGTCACATGACCAGTATGGCAAACAGAGAGAAAGTGGAGGATTCGATCACTGTATGGATCATGGCTGCACATACACCATGCAAACGGGAGATGAGCAACTCACAAGTTGGTACTGTAGAAACAAGCAGTAAATTGTGGGGCAGTAAGCCAAAACACCGGTCAAGTTAAGGAGAGCAGGTAGCAGGAGCATTTTTTTTCAAACACACTAATCCAATACCATTGAACAACACACCACTTTTAACTGTGATCCAGCCAAGGCTCTTTAGCTTTAAAGCTTCTTCAGAATCGGTGTCCCTTCAATAGAATGGTTGAGCTAACATAGGCTAATGCATTTAACTTGAGGTTGTAAGTAACAATAACATTTCCCAGGACATAGACATATCTGATATTGGCAGAAAGCTTAAATCCTGGTTAATATAACTGTACTGTCCAATTTACAGTAGCTATTACAGTGAAAGAATACCATGCTATTGATTGAGAAGAGTGCACAATTTTGAACATGACAAGTTATTAATAAACAAAGGCACATTTGGGCAGTCTTGATACAATTTTGAATACAAATGCAATGGTTCATTTGATCAGTCTAAAACATTGCACGTACACTGCTGTCATCTGGTGGTGTCAGCGCCGTGTGTATAGGTGGCAGGGAAGTCAGGCGCAGGAGAGTCGAAATAGAGTGTAAATGGAGTCTTTTAATAACTGTCCACAGAACATGCTCCATAACACTTAAAAGTATAGACATGACAAACATGGGTACGAGGACCCGTCGCGCACCAATACAACAAATAAACAACACTGACAATAAAACAATCTCTGACAAAGACATGAGGGGAAACAGAGGGTTAAATACACAACAGGTAATGAATGGGATTGAAAACAAGTGTGTGGGAAGACAAGACAAAACCAATGGAAAATGAAAAATGGATCAATGATGGCTAGAAGGCCGGTGACGTCGAACGCAGAGCACCGCCCGAACAAGGAGAGGCAGCGACTTCGGCAGAAGTCGTGACAGGTGGCCAAAATCTAAATTGTAGCTGGGCTGGAATAATACATTATGGCCTTTCTCTTGCATTTCAAAGATGATGGTACAAAAACAATACAAAAGAAAGGTTGTTTTTGTCTTTGTATTATCTTTTACCAGATCGAATGTGTTACATTCTCCTACATTCCTTTCACATTTTCACAAACTTCAAAGTGTTTCCTTTCAAATGGTACCAATAATATGCATATCCTATCTTCAGGGCTTGAGTAACAGGCAGTTAGTTTTGTGTACGTCATTTTAGGCAAAATTTTTAAAAAGGGGCAGACCCTTCAGAGATTTTAAGGTCAGCTAAGTCTGTGAGTTGGAAACTAAAGCAGCAGCACTCGTATAAAGGTTGAGGTGGGAAGATTTGGATTGCTCAAACAGGCATCTTTATAACTAATCCTCTACATCGTACAAATGGCAAGTGCAACGCTGTGAGTTTGGAGCAGGGAGACGATAACTGTTCCGTCCGTTAACTGCGAGTTAAAGACCAGATCCCACTCGGCTCATTTCTGACCTTGCATTCTACACTGAATGCCAAAAAGTTTAATTGAGTACAGAAACCCCTTTCCTTGTACTTTTAGCACTGTAATGTTTCTGTCCGATATATTGATGACTTTACTGTTGAAGGTATTGCCTCTGTGCCTCTGTGCCTCTGTGATTTGAGAGTAATTATTTTTAGGTTAGTATATAATTGCTTTAGCTGAATCCAGTTACATGACTATACTAAAACTGCACAATAGCACAAATGCAAATCAATTATTTCTAATATACAGTACTGTTCAGAACACAATAGTCACAAAACTCAAACTGTGCTCCCTAAACTGTGTTGTGCAGGACAAGTGGCTCCTCCACTCAGTCCTAATGCTGGTCCAGTCCTGGTCTGAGCCTTCGGTGTACCTGCAAACCACCTTGGATAATTATGACGACGTTCCTGACACTACTCAACAAGACCAAATTGTTGTCGGAAAAACTCCTTAGTTTGGAGAAAGGAGTGGTGGTCCACATCAGGAAGGTACTTCAGTGTCATTACGCATTGTCCTCTTAAGCCCAATGCATGTTCACATAATGTAAATCCATGAGCACTCATTTGCTCACATCTCGTAGTCCTCTATCAATGGCTCATTTCCTTGACTTCACCCCTCTCCCTCTCCCTCTCTCCCCCTCCCTCCCTCTCTCCTCCCCCATCCCCCATCCCTCTGTCTACTCTGTCCTGTCCTTCCTGTGTACTATAGATGCTGGATGAGGGCATGCTGGCCACCTCCTACTATGAGCAGGACGTGACTCCTTACAACCTGCAGCCTGAGGTGCTGGAGTCAGTTCTGAGGGTCTACACTCTGTTCAGCTGCTTCAAGAAGGACCCGCACAAGATGGAGACCTTCCTCAAGCTCCTCAAGTGTCACCAGACTGACAAATACAGCTGTTTCCTTTACGAGAGAACAACTATTTCCACCCCATTCAAACCCCTACTATTATATGCACTAAACAAGACACTACCCACCCACAATGAGGCTAGCATAGAACATTTTCCTCCCTGCTTCTGGTGCCCCCGCACTTGCCTTGAACACGTAGAGAGGTCGACTGATATGACCTCTGCCTTAGGGTGTCTAACATCATCAATCAAATGTATTTATAATGCCCTTTTTACATCAGCTGACGTCACAAAGTGCTATACAGAAATCCACCCTAAAACCCCAAACAGAAAGCAATGCAGATGTAGAAGCACTGTGGCTAGGAAAAACTCCCTAGAAAGGCCGGAACCTAGGAAGAAACCTAGAGAGGAACCAGGCTCTGAGGGGTGGCCAGTCCTCTTCTGGCTGTGCAGGGTGGAGATTATAACAGAACATGGCCAAGATGTTCAAATGTTCATAGATAACCAGCAGGGTCAGATAATAATAATCACAGTGGTTGTAGGGGTTGCAGCAGGTCAGCACTTACTCAGGAGTAAATGTCAGTTGGCTTTTCATAGCCAATCACTGAGTGTGTGCCTGGTGCATTACAGTATGTTGGCAACTGACTGCTTCCAAACATTTTCGTACATGCAACACTAAGTAGGTGTTATGGTTTGCCACTTTATTTGAAAAGCTGCATTTCATATTTTCTTTTATATTTTTTTAACATGGCAAAGTGTTGCAGGGTGAAGTCCCAAAGGGGGATTTGCATCTTGCTCTTTCAAAAAAAGAAGAGAAATCTGCATATTTTATGATTGATTTCCATTTCCTTTGTTCTTAACTGGAGTTTGTATTCCTATCTGCTTCTGCAGTGTTTCGATTATTTCTGTGGGCCCTTGTGTATTCGGAGAGATCCTGTTCTTCTAGTCGAGCTGGCTTCACCTCTGCATTAGTGAAATGGAACACACTCAGTAGGAGACGGGAGTCAAAGAAAGACACAGACAAAGAGAAGAGCTAAAGATATTCTGACAGGGAGAGAATAGATAAAAATACAAGAGTTTTGCAGGAGGAATGGAGAGGAGAGTAAAATAAATATATGGTTTGTTGGACAGGATATGAATTAGCATTATTTTTAGTTATGCCCATACCAGATTGTGTTTATCTCAAATTTACACAGAGGTCAGAATGAGGACTAAGTAAGGACTATTTTTAGAGTGTAAAATACCTTGATGATTAGTGTACCTGGCAAGACAAAAATAGGATACAATTTTTGTCATCAAATCAAATCAAATTTATTTATATAGCCCTTCTTATATCAGCTGATATCTCAAAGTGCTGTACAGAAACCAAGCCTAAAACCCCAAATAGCAAGCAATACAGGTGTGGAAGCAGGGTGGCTAGGAAAAACTCCCTAGAAAGGCCAAAACCTAGGAAGAAACCTAGAGAGGAACCAGGCTATGTGGGGTGGCCAGTCCTCTTCTGGCTGTGCAGGGTGGAGATTATAACAGAACATGGCCAAGATGTTCAAATGTTCATAAATGACCAGCATGGTCAAATAATAATAATCACAGTAGTTGTCGAGGGTGCAGCAAGTCAGCACCTCAGTAGTAAATGTCAGTTGGCTTTTCATAGCCGATCATTAAGAGTATCTATACCGCACCTGCTGTCTCTAGAGAGTTGAAAACAGCAGGTCTGGGACAGGTAGCACATCCGGTGAACAGGTTGGGATAATCACTAAACATTTCTTGGAATTCTAGTTTTGGAATCCTACTTTTTGTCAATTTGATGGAAAATCAATATGTCTTTATTGTTCGAAATGGAACATTGCTTGAGGGTTAGCATGAAACTGTACCATTGGTCCAATGGTAATGTATAGCAAATAGTTGAGGTATTCTTGTGCCATAGTCAAATGAAAGGACATTAACTATCAGTCAATGAAGAGTTGCAAGAAGGGAATACTCTCTGAACTGAAGGGTTGTCTTTGTGAGAATGCTTTTGGTCAAAGATATGGTTCAAAGATATGGTTCAATATTCTTTTTAGCTATGGCAGAGAAGCTATAGGAAGTATCTTGGAAGGACGACGAAATGGAAGAGGGGAAAAAACTGCCTGACAGACAGACAAATTACAAACTTGGATTAAAAGCTCCTGTCTGCAACACCAAGACACCATAATAAACACATCGTCTAGAGTTTTTGTATCCTATGGCAACACTGATGGTCTGTTATTACTAGGAAAAATTGTGAGGATGAAAAGGGGTACAGTGCCAACACCCCTGCCCTATAACCCATCGTCGTTTCTCCTAATATTACATCTGGTACATCTGGTTCATCTGGTTCCATAAAAATTACTCACCTTTTCTGCTGTAAGAGCTCAAAAGCTTCCCTTCCAGTAACTAGGCAATATGTCAAAATGTTCCCCTTTCTAATGAAAAATGTGTTCCTCGAAAATGGTCTCAGTTGTAAAATGATCTGTAGATAAAAATAACATGCATTTCAATCCACATTATCAAATTACGGATTGACTAGAAAAAGGCAAAGTATGTTTTTTGTTTATCAATAAGGACAATAGTTTATGTAGCAAATTTGATATTATGTAAATGGTGTTTCATTTTATTGGTGCGTTGATATCTCTTTTGGACTACATCAGTGGTTCCCAAACCAAGAGGTTTTGTTGAAATGTTTGAGTCACTCAGATATCACATTAACACACATTCGACTGGGTGGGAGGGGGGGGGTGGGGGGTGGGGTTCCCCAATGATGGAAGGGGGGCCGAGTGAAAAGGTTTGGGAACCGTTGGGTTACATGATTGTCCTCTCCTTCCCAACCCATTGCACCAGGTGGCAGCAGTGCTCTGTCTTCAAGGTATTTTGATCTGAGAAGAATGCAGTTTGGTCAGTCCATTTAGAATACACTCTTTGATCTAGGCCTACATGTACACTACCATTCAAACGTTTGGGGTCTCTTAGAAATGTCCTTGTTTTTGAAAAAGAAAATTCTTGTCCATTAAGATAACAACATCAAATTGATCAGAAATACAGTGTAGACATTGTTAATGTTGTAAATAGCAGATTTTTATGGAATATCTGCATAGACGTAAAGAGGCCCATTATACGCAAATCATCACTCCTGTGTTAGCTAATGCAAGTGCATCATTTTAAAAGACTAATTGATCATTAGAAAACCCTTTTGCAATTATGTTAGCAAAGCTGAAAACTGTTTTACTGATTAAAGAAGCAATAAAACTGGCCTTCTTTAGACTAATTGAGTATCTGGAGCATTAGCAATTGTGGGTTCGATTGGCCAAAAACAAAGTACTTTCTTCTGAAACTCATCAGTCTATTCTTGTTCTAAGAAATGAAGGTTATTCCATGCGAGACATTGCTAAGAAACTGAGGATGTAGTACAACGCTGTGTACTACTCCCTTCACAAAACAAACAGGCCCTAACCAGAATAGAAAGAGGAGTGGGAGGCCCCAGTGCACAAGTGAGCAAGAGGACAAGCACATTAGAGTGTTTAGTTTGAGAAACAGATGCCCCACAAGTCCCCAATTGGCATCTTCATTAAATAGTAACCACAGAACACCAGTCTCAACGTCAACAGTGAAGAAGTGACTCCGGGATGCTGGCCTTGGCAAAATGGCTAAAGAACATCAAAGTCAAGGTATTGGAGTGGCCATCACAAACCCTAACCTCAATCCTATAGAAAATGTGTGGGCAGAACTGGAAAAACCTGTGCGAGCAAGGAGGCATACAAACCGGACTCAGTTACACCAGCTCTGTCAGGAGGAATGGGCCAAAATTCACCCAACTTATTGTGGGAAGCTTGTGGAAGGCTACCTGAAACGTTTGACCCAAGTTAAACAATTTAGAGGCAAAATAATAATTGAGTGTATGTAAACTTCTGACCCACTGGGAATGTGATGAAAGAAATAAAAGCTGAAATAAATCCGTCTCTCTACTATTATTCTGACACTTCACATTCTTAAAATAAAGTAGGTATCCTAACTGGGGCGGCAGGGTAGCCTAGTGGTTAGAGCGTTGGACTAGTAACCGGAAGGTTAGTTCAAACCCCCGAGCTGACAAGGTACAAATCTGTCGTTCTGCCCCTGAACAGGCAGTTAACCCACTGTTCCTAGGCCGTCATTGAAAATAAGAATTTGTTCTTAACTGACTTGCCTGGTTAAATAAATAAAAATAAGACAGGGAATTTTTACTAGGATTAAATGTCAGGAATTGTGAAAAACTGAGCTTAAATGTATTTGGCTAAGGTGTATGTAATCCTCCGACTTCAACTGTATGTAGATATTCCATATAAAATTTACAACATTAACAATGTCTCCACCGTATTTCTGATCAATTTGATGTTATTTTAATGCACAAAAAAACGTGCTTTTCTTCCAAAAACAAAGACATTTCTAAGTGACCCCAAACTTTTGAACGGTAGTGTAACTTAAGATGCCTCTATTGAGAGCAAAATGTAAATGTTTCAGTGGAATGTTGACGTGTAATAGAACTGGACACGTGCTTTTGAACATTTGACACATATTTAACGCAAACATTTATCATTTAACCTACTGCTTCAGGAAGGAAGGAAAGTGAGACACATTGCGACATAAAATCATATTCAGAGGAACTAGTATGGTCCCTCTCTCTGCGTATTCATACAATATATATACTGCATATTTTAGAGTCAGAGGGAATTTGTCTCACAGCTTCACATTCTCAGAGAGGCTCATGTACATGAGACGACCAGGGTTTGAGCATGCTGATGAGGAAATAATTGTATCCCTAACAGGAAAACTCCGGACTGCATCAGTGACTGGTTCTGAGTGATGGATTGACAAAATAAAGTAGAAGTACTGTTCGTCCTGCTCTCTGGAGAACGGGCCTAAATTGGTGGTCCTTATTGTTTGTTCCTGTTTACACCCAAAATCACACTAGCAAGGAGCAACACAATAAAGGAAGCGGCCAACAAAGACGGTTGTTCCTTGTCTGGGTTTCCTGACAGGAATGCAATCCTCTACGATTGTCTTCTCATCTATAGCACCTCCACGTCAATACCACCCCAGCTCCCTTCATCACAAGATGTAAATCAGCCAGTGGTTGTCACGGCGAATCAAGTGTCAGTGTGGCGAGGGTTTTGCAGGCAGGATGTGGCGGTGGGGCCTAGTGTCAGCAATGTCAGGTTCAGCTTCCTGTGCCTTAATCACTTCAGTATGGGGGCCTAGGCCTCGGGTTGCCTGCCCTGCTCACCACCACCCAGGCCAGTCCACTTACAAAATGCAGGGAGCAGTAGACCAGCCCCTCACCCCCACCCGCTCCCCTGGCTTTGCATCCATAAATATTAAAGATCTGCTATAAGTGACTGGGGGAGGAGGGCGGTATGGATGATTTCACAGTCTAACTATTATAACCCGAGGTAAGGAAATCCAGACTGCTGGGATGCAGGAGCGGAGCGGAGCAGAAAGAGAGAGAGAGACAGAGCGACAAAGAGAGAGAGAAAGTGAGAGGGGGCAGAGGAGGGATCTGTGTGAGAGAGGCAAAGATAGGGATCAAGGGAGAACATGGATTGCTGGAAGGCAGGTAGTTGGAAGAAGTTTGGAACTAGAGCTGGAGCTGGCTTGATATGGAATGAAGCCTCGGTATTCAATTGCACCTCATGTTCTGACAGCCGGGCTACAGCTCTTCACTACAAAGCCATTTCTATCACGCCACCTCAGACCAGAGGGAATGTGATTCAGGCCATGAAAGAATGACAGAGGGCTTCTTATCCTCCCTCCAAGAACCCAGGACCACTGGGTCTGCAGCGCCGCGCAGAGCTGTCAGACAACACTGTGTGTGTGTGTGTGTGTGTGTGTGTGTGTGTGTGTGTGTGTGTGTGTGTGTGTGTGTGTGTGTGTGTGTGTGTGTGTGTGTGTGGTGAAAAGGTCCAAACCAGGAGTAAGGGGCCCATTCAGCTCTGACCCCCCCAATCCCCTCTCCCCATGTCTTCCCTGGGGGCATCTCAGGGAGGCTGCATGTACGTGTTAGTGGAGGTGAGGTCAGGAGGTCAGGGGGTCAAGCCCCTTCTAACCGTTCCAGTGTGTTGGGAGATGTCAACCCGAGTCCGTCAGATTGTAATAGCAGGCTAGGGTTTCACCCAGGAAAGCTGCTAGTAAGAAAGAGGAGATATGGGGACGGCTTAGAACAGAGTGAAGTCCGTGAAACATTTTGAAATCCTATATTCATCCTCTGTTAAGGCAGTGACTGAGGTTTGGTGTGACACATTGGTCAAGGAAATTATTTGAATGTAAATGACAAATCATGCAATACTGGAATGATATAATGCAAGAGATGGTCAAATATCCTCTTGCTTCCATTGTTTCTTTGTTTTATCTCCAAGGCCACCTGTATGTACTGTTTACTTAGAGAGAGAAATCAGTCAACCATTCTTTTACATTACCATTGTATACTGTTCTGTGTCATTTACAACAAGCAGTGGGGACAACAATGGTGCAAAACAGTTTGTTGTTGTTTTTAATCGCAGGCAAACAGATGGGCTTTGCTGAAACGGCCCTGTGGGAGTCCCCCATTTGTGGTGAGTGCGGCGAACTGCAGGATTTACGCCACAAGGAAATGAAGCGATTACCCAGGAGGCTGCAGGGAATGGGCGATGGGCTGTGAACTCAGCGGGGTAGGGACCATCAAATCGTCCCTATGTGAAGCCCTGGCCACCCTCCACTGTTCTGCTGGTCAACCATCTTACCCTGCACTACATTCCCATGCCACAAATAGAATAAGGGAGGAAAGAAACCAAAACAATTATAGATGGACTCTGAGTTACTGTCAGGAAGTCTCACAAACCTCTAGCAAAGGCTAACTCGAGCAAGTGTGACTAACTCGAGAAAGTTTGTCATTTTAGGAAGCATATACAGTGGTAACACAAACGGGTGTCAAAGGTTACTGGAGAGTAGTGGTCCATTATCTACTCAGCACCACTGAATGGACAGATTCACTTTTTTCATCATCATAAAATGATTTTTTATTTAAATCCCCTTTTTCAGAAGCAACAGCTACTCTTCCTTGGGTCCACACAAAACGTGATGAGTGTCAAAACACTGATAGACAAGGACAGTCACAAACATTACATTTACAATGATATGCAAATTATGAAACAAAATAAATATGCTATTGTAACTTAAGCCTTTGTATAAACCTTTGTGCATTTAGAGTCTTACATCCTGAAACCCTCTCATGAATGAACAAACTAGTACGTGTGTGTATTTCTGTAAGACTGTTCACCTTTTTCTATATGGTACCAGTTCAGGTTAAACAATGCTAGCTGGTTTAAACAAGGCAGCCTCTGTCACATCCTCTTACCATTGCCATGGATATATAAAAAAACAAAAACACAAAAAACATGTTACACTACTGTGTCTAAACCAAACGGCCTGGAACAAACGTTCTCACTTAGGGAAAGAAAACAAAAAAAAGGACAGATGCCAAAAGAAGCTGAGCTTAAATCAATGCAATTTCCTCCCCTCACTTCTCTGGCCAGAGGAAACCTTTGGAGTTTTCCAGACTTTTTTTCCTCCTGACATAAATTGCAATGCATATAGTGGGACTGAGGTAGCAGGTGGGGGCTGAAAGGGTGGCAGGGGGGCGGAGGGGGATATATTTGTCTGTCTGCCAGGATGCTCTGTGTTTTTCTTAGATCAGGACACAAGCATAAAAATCTAGTGCATTTCCCCCACTTCAGGAAGCTCTGCTGCCATAACTTCAAATACAATCATTTCCTTTTTGGAAAGAGGGAGGATTATCCCACTTTCATTTATTTATGTATTTATTTATTTCTGCCTTGAAATAAAAGCATTGGAGAAAAGGGGGATAGATGGTTGGACCTCTAGCCTGTGATCCTAAAAGAGTTTTGATAGGTGTGTTGCTGAATTTAGTTACGGTTCAGGGATTAAACCTGGCTGACTCTGTCCCTGGTGAGGCGCCATGGAGGTGGGTTGGGATGGGACAGCCGAGCCTCTGAAGAAAACAATAACACTGGGAGCTGTCAATACAGTGAACAACACAACACACTGAACATCTAAGGTATGCAAAGAACCGCAACCCTTTATTTCAAATGGGTGGATTGTGTGTTTCAACTTTGACAATGTCTTGCTTTCTTCGAATAAAAATGTAATTGATAGGGACATCAAATAGAGAATGTGATTTAAAAACATAATACTATGAATGTGAATATGTGCTCTCATAATACTGAAAATGCTAAGAAAAGGAAAGAGGAACCACAAAAAGGTTATGTAGGTTGTTTTATAATCAGTGAATAGAATAGTAATCATTGGGTCTCCAATGGTCTCCTGTATAGCATCTCAGTCTGTTGACTGGTTTTCAGGGTAAGACAACACTTTGAACACATTGCAATGCTTTCAGCAAGAATGAGTGGCAGAAAATGTAATGCTATTATGTCCTCTCGATTTGACTGGATGTCCAGTGGGAAGGCCTGTCTGTGTAGCCACTCTCATTCATTTAAGCTCGTGAACGTTTTGAATTATATCTTGTATACTTGTTGTGGTTTCCCTGCTCTAACCCCAAATTGGTGGCTTCCTCACATCTCCCCCACAGCTGACCAGCCTTGTCTCTGCGGTCTCAACCCCTCCGAGTAGACCATGGTGCTCACTCCCACATGCTGTTGGTTTGCAGCACATACAATAGACACACTGCCTTAGCAAACCTGAAGGGTCTGTGGGACGAGGGCTTTTGTCGGCCAAAACCAGCAACTCCATACATCCCAGTGTTGGTCTAGTCTAGCCCAGTGTAGAAGTGGAGGTTGGGGTGGTGCAGGGTAGTTAGCATTCATCCCCATGGGATGCTCCAGACGTGTTTCCATCAACAGTGGGAATGTGAAGGCAGGGTGGGAGTTCTGCTCCCCTCAGACTCAGATTATAAATACAGACATTACGTCAGTGGTGTGGTGTGTCGCGGAGGTGGCGGAGATGGGGGAGAGGTGAACCGGGGAGAGAGGCCTTGTCTGGGCAGGGTTTTTCATTTGAATTATTAGGATACCCATTTTCTGATACCAAAGGCGACAGCTAGTCTTACTGGGGTCCGACATACATTTACCCCACTAAGACTAGTTGTCGCCTTTGGTATCAACAAATGGGTATCCTAATAATTCAAATGAAAAACCCTGGACATACATTTAAAAACATTAACATGTAGTTTGTGTGTGCATCTATCAGTTACACATACATGTCAGTACATACACACATTATTGGGAGAGGCATTGTGCTGTGAGTTGTTGCTGTATGTGTTTTGTGAAACCAGGACTGCTGTTCACTTGCACTATATAAGATGGAAGGGAGCTCCATGCACTCATGACTCTGTATAGTACTGTGCATTTCCTTGAATTTGTTCTGGACCTGGGGACTGTGAAAAGACCCCTGGTGGCATGTCTGGTGGGGTAAGTGTATGTGTCAGAGCTGTGTGTAAGTTGACTATGCAAATAGTTTGGCATTTCCAACACATTCATATTTCTTATAAAAACAAGAAGTGGTGCAGTCAGTCTTTCCTCAACTCTTAGCCAAGAGAGACTGACATGCATATTATTAATATTAGCCCCCCGATTACAATGAAGAGCAAGACATGTCGTTCTGTTCTGGGCCAGCTGCAGCTTAACTCAGTCTTTCTTTGCAGCACTTGACCATGTGACTGGACAATAATCAAAATAAGATCAAACTAGAGCCAGCAGGACTTGCTTTGTGGAGTGTGGTGTCAAAAAAGCAGAGCATCTCTTTATTACGGACAGACCTCTCCCCATCTTTACAACCATTGAATCTATATGTTTTGACCATGACAGTTTACAATCTTAGGTAACACCAAGTCATTCAGCTGAGGTCTAGAACTTAGGGAATGCGGGTACCTAATACAATGATCTTAGTTTTAGAGATCTTCAGGAACAGTGTATTACTGGCCACCCACTCCAAAACAGACTGCAACTCTTTGTTAAACAATTTAAAGGCAATGCTATCAAATATTAATTGAGTGTATGTAAACTTCTGACCCACTGGGAATGTGATAAAATCAAATAAAGCTGAAATAAATAATTCCTTCTACTATTACTCTGACATTTCACATTCTTAAAATAAAGTGGTGATCCCAACTGACCTAAAACAGGGATTTTTGCTGGGATTAAATGTCGGGAATTGTGAAAAACTGAGTTTAAATGTATTTGACTAAGGTGAATGTAAACTTCCGACTTAACTGTACGTCTAGAACTGAGAAGCAGCACCCACCCTCATAGAGCCATCCAGAACAGGCAGACTTTTTCAGTAGCTGTGTTGAAGACTGCATGTTGAAACGGAACCTGTTATCTAGTAAATGAATTCCACTTGGCATGTGGAGATAATAGTATACTATGCAGCAAGGACATAGACAATAAAATTAGAAATGAAATAGTTTGTTTCTGAGTATTTTGGGAATGATTTGTGTGCCAGTGGATTAGAATAGTGTCTGGGTCCGGGATTCACTAAAGCCTCTCTGCTCTCCTGTCCTCTCATTCCTTTTTTATTCCTACTGCTTCCTCTCTGCCTATTGTTCATGTGGTGTGGACGCAGCTTCCTGGATTCCCGCTCAGCGAGGCGAAGGCCGAGGCTCCGACTCCCTGCCAAGACACCTTATCTAGACCTGGCAGCCTGAAAACAGGATGGGAGAGGACAGAGGGGCTGGCTGCATGGGGAGGGCTGGCTGCATGGGGAGAGGGGGCTGTAGGGGATAAGGCTACAGGAGAAAGGCATGGTGGTCTGCCCTTTAACACTGGGGGGGGGGGGGGTCTGATGACATTGGGTCTGGAGGATCTCTCTCTCTCTTCTCTGTCTCTCTCTCTCTCTGAGTGAGATCTCAGCTCATCTTCAGCCAGCTGCAGCCCCCTGGTCCTGGAGACTCAGAACAGGGCAGCACGGCTGTTCCTTAATTGTACACAGAGGGTTAACTAATAATAAGCATGTAAATCTCTAATGGCTGAAAGTGGAGGAGAGATTGAACTCATCACTACTGGTTTTTGTAAGAAGTGTTGACATGCTGAATGCACCGAGGTGTCTATTTAAACTACTAGCACACAGCTCGGACACCCATATATACCCCACAAGACATGCCACCAAAAGTATTTTCACAATCCCCAAGTCCAGAACAGACTATGGGAGGAACAGAGTACTACATAGAACTCTATTCCATGTGAATTTCACCAGGTTCATATATTAATATGTCGTGTTGATTCGTTATTATCCATGCCTGCATCCTGGGAGAAGGGGAGTGTGTACTTACTTTTTGCCCTGCGTGCTTGTGCTCAAATAATTTTGATGCACTATGAGAGGTAGGCACGCTTTTTCTGTCTTCAGAAAAGTTTGATTCTTTTAAGTACAATGTCATACACACAGTGTTTTGTTCATGAATAATGATGTATATTTAGAGGTTACTCATAAGTGGATGGTATTGTTAAGATGTTGTACTTTTTACGATGATATCAAAATTCTGAATTCAACATGTGGATAATAGCTAGCTAAGGTATTAGCAGGTGTGAACGATGTGTGAACGTATGTGTGAACGATGGCTAGCTCCTGGAACGATCCCAGTCCCTTGTATTGTGCATCTGTTGTAGAAAGAGGCGACGATTTGCAGAACATATGTGGCTCTACAAATGTTTTATTTCCTTTTGGATGCAGATGCAGGATGCAGAGAGTGAGTTCTGCTTAATTAAAACTACCTGATCTCCAAAGTCCACGTCTATAGTCTCAATCAACCACACACAACGCAGAGTTGCAGCGGTGCAGTATAGCACAAGCAGGAGAATCAGATTTAAAAAACAGATCAAATCAAAGTTTATTTGTCAAGTGCGCCGAATACAACAGGCTCTAACCAAAAGTGCAAAAAAAGGTATTAGGTGAACAATAGGTAGGTAAAGTAATAAAACAACAGTAAAAAGACAGGTGATATACAGTAGCGAGGATATAAATGTAGCGAGGCTACATACAGACACAGGTTAGTCAGGCTGATTGAGGTAGTATGTACATGTAGATATGGTTAAAGTGACTATGCATATATGATGAACAGAGAGTAGCAGTAGCGTAAAAGGGGGTTGGCGGGTAGCTATGCAGATAGCCCGGTTAGCCACTGTGCGGGAGCACTGGTTGGTCGGCCCAATTGACACACAATGTAAATCATCCGGGTAGCCATTTGGTTACCTGTTCAAGAGTCTTATGGCTTGGGGGTAAAAACTGTTGAGAAGCCTTTTTGTCCTAGACTTGGCACTCCGGTACCGCTTGCCATGCGGCAGTAGAGAGAACAGTCTATGACTGGGGTGGCTGGGGTCTTTGACAATTTGTCGGGCCTACCTCTGATACCGCCTGGTGTAGAGGTCCTGGGTGGCAGGCATTTTAGCCCCAGTGACGTACTGGGATGTACAAACTACCCTCTGTAGTGCCTTGCGGTCAGAGGCCGAGCAATTGCCATACCAGAAAGTGATGGAACCAGTCAGAACTCTCTCAATGTTGCAGCTATAGAACCTTTTGAGGTTCTCAGGACCCATGCCAAATCATTTTAGTTTCCTCAGGGGGAATAGGCTTTGTCGTACCCTCTTCACGACTGTCTTGGTGTGTTTGGACCATTCTAGTTTGTTGTTGATGTGGACACCAAGGAACTTGAAGTTCTCAACCTGCTCCACTACAGACCCATCGATGAGAATGGGGGCATGCTCGGTCCTCCTTTTCCTGTAGTCCACAATCATCTCCTTAGTCTTGGTCATGTTGAGGGATAGGTTGTTATTCTGGCACCACCCGGCCAGGTCGCTGACCTCCTCCCTATAGGCTGTCTCGTCGTTGTCGGTGATCAGGGCTACCACTGTTGTGTCGTCTGCAATTAATGATGGTTTTGGAGTCGTGCCATGGCCATGCAGTCGTGGGTGAACAGGGAGTACAGGAGGGGACTGAGCACGCACCCCTGGGGAGCTCCAGTGTTGAGGCTCAGCGTGGCAGATGTGTTGCTACCTACCATCACCAGGATCCAGTTGCAGAGGGAGGTGTTTAGTCCCATGATCCTTAGCTTAGTGATGAGCTTTGAGGGTACTATGGTGTTGAACGCTGAGCTATAGTCAATGAATAGCATTCACACAAGTGTTCCTTTTTTCCAGGTGGGAAAGGGCAGTGTGGAGTGCAATAGAGATTGCATCATCTGTGGATCTGCTTGGGCGGTATGCAAATTGGAGTGGGTCTATGGTTTCTGGGATAATGGTGTTGATGTGAGCCATTACCAACCTTTCAAAGCACTTCATGGCTAGGGACGTGAGTGCCACGGGTCTGTAGTAATTTAGGCAGGTTACCTTTGTGTTCTTGGGCACAGGGACTATGGTGATCTGCTTGAAACATGTTGGTATTACAGACTAAATCAGGGACATGTTGAAAATGTCAGTGAAGACACCTGCCAGTTCGTCAGCACATGCCTGGAGCACACGTCCTGGTAATCCACCTGGACCCGCAGCCTTGTGTATGTTGACCTGTTTAAAGGTCTTACTCATGTCGGCTATGGAGAGTGTGATCACACAGTCATCTGGAACAGCTTATGCTCTCATGCATGCCTCAGTGTTGCTTGCCTCGAAGCGAGAATAGAGGTGATTTAGCTCTTCTGGTAGGCTCGTGTCACTGAGCAGCTCGCGGCTGTGCCTCCCTTTGTAGCCTGAAATAATTTGCTATCCCTGCCACGTAAGACGAGCATCGGAGTCCGTGTAGTATGATTCAATCTTAGCCGTGTATCGACGCTTTGCCTGTTTGATGATTCATCGCAGGGCATAGCAGGATTTCTTGTAAGCTTCCGGGTTAGAGTCCCGCACCTTGAAAGCGGCGGCTCTACCCTTTAGCTCTGTGTGAATGTTGTCTCCATGGCTTCTGGTTGGGGTATGTACGTACAGTCACTGCGGGGACGGCATCCTTGATGCACTTATTGATAAAGCCAGTGACTGATGTGTTGTACTCCTTAATTCCATCTGAAGAATCCCGGAACATATCCCAGTCTGTGATAGCAAAACAGTCCTGTAGTGTAGCATCTGATTCATCTGATCACTTTTTTATAGACCTAGTCCCTGGTGCTTCCTGCTTCAATTTTTGCTTGTAAGCAGGAATCAGGAGGATAGAGTTGTGGTCGGAATTACCAAATGGAGGGCGAGGGAGAGCTTTGTACACGTCTCTGTGTGTGGAGTACAGGTGATCTTGAATTTTTTTCCCTCTGGTTGCACATTTAACATGTTGATGGAAATTTGGTAGAACTGATTTAAGATACACCTTATGGAACAGCAGAGACTGTGAAGAGACACACATAAACATGATAAGACACGGACTCTACACACATGGATGTTGTATTGTAGATATGTGGTAGTAGAGTAGTGGCCTGAGGGAACACACTTAATGTATTGTGTAAAGTGTTATGAAATGTAACGTCAAGTAATATTTTAAAATTGTACATAACTGCCTTAATGTTGCTGAACCCCAGGAAGAGTAGCTGCTGCCTTGGCAGGAACTAATAGGGATCGTTAATTAAAGAAATAATAAAGAAAGGTCCAAGGCCAGACATACCAGCTAGCCAAACACAGGCCTTTACAAGGCAGCCGTCTCATTAAAGGGACATAATAAACACGGCTGTTGTTTGTTGGTCTGTGATATGGCTCACCACCTCTTTTCAAGGCCCAGTCATTGTTGTTTTTATTTTGGTTCTCACCTCTCACTTTGATATCAAATCTATTTGATGAGTGAATGAGATGTAGGCCTACTGTTGTTCAAAGTTCACTCTCTCTCTCTTCAAGATCAAGCTAATTTGATGTTATGTGTGAAGCTATCTTGTCACGATGAACACCCAGAAAGAGAAAGGCAGGGATAGCGGATTTCTAGAGGGTTTGGGGACAAGCAGTCAAAGTGAAAGAAGATTGGCACATGTTGAATCAAAAGTAGTGAAAATTCATAGCCCCCTGAGCCCTTGGGTTTAGACTTCAGGATGAAAATGTGTGAGTTGTCTTCAGGTTGGCATTTTAACAATTACTTGGTTCATGTATTTTTCAGCATTATCTGTTTCAGGAGCAATGAGTCATTTACTATTTTCAGGTATTTGATGTATAACTTCAGATATCATGTGTATTTGGCAGAGACACCTATCCAGAGCAATGTTGTCAGTGCATTCAACTAAAGTAGGTGAAACAGCCACATATCGCATTTTTTTCCTAAATTCTCAGCTGAGGCAAATGAACTCACTTTGCCAATTAGTTTGCCAATTTAAAAAAAATTATAGTCACTTTACTTTGAAACACACAATGATCTAGGCTACACTACATGGTGAACATTCCCCATGATTTTAGTTATGGATTGAAAGAAGAAGAAGTATGTTTATTAAAATGGCACATCAATTGATCTTGCCTTTTACGTAATCAGAGGGTAAATATGACCTGTGTGTTGCTGACTGACTAAAGCCGTAACTATACTTTGAGCCAGAGGGAGCACACAATAAGAAGCCTTGAGAGTGTGACATCAAACCCCTCCACAGGAGGTCCTCATCCTATATCCAAATCTTCTATATCACCTGCCTCTGGACTACATGGAGCAACTCCCCAGGAAATTGCCTAACTACAAAATTAAGTTCATACTTTTGTTGCGGCTGTTAGGCAGGCGTGCGTTTTGGAAGGACGATGCAGCACAGGATAGCCTGGGGAGTTTACTTTACCAGTGAATCGGGGACACTTGGAACCAATTAAAGATGAGAGGTCTGCCAGCGTTCCTGTCTTTCCTCTCCCCCATGTACCGTTTTAAATCTTGTTTCCCTCTCTACCGCTCTCTTTTTTTGCTGTGCAGGTAGGGTAGCTTCCTTCCACCTTTTTCTGACTGTAGAATATGGTGCAGGGAGGGGAGGGGTGGTGGGTTGGAAGTTGAGATATACTAACCCCTGGCTGCTCCCTTGTATCCTGCTGTTTCCACACACACACACACACACACACACACTTTGTAGAACATGGCCCAGCCTCTTACAGTAGGAGAACCCCAGCAGGGCAGCAGGGCAGCAGGGCAGCAGGCCTGTGTTTAGGCCAGAGTCTCTCTGTGTCCACAAGCACTTGCACTGTATATAATACTACCATCAGGTGATCTTCTGAAAGAACAGGAAAACAAACCAAGTTGCAATTTCTCAATGATATCAGTGAAAAATGAGCGAAACAATACAAAGAAAGAGAGTGTGGAGGGATTTAAACATTGTCAGGTTAACAGGATGAGCGCTTAGCACCTAAGTCCACTGCATTTCACACTAGCAGGTTTGCTGATGGACCACAACCCCTCTGCAAGTGCTGTGTGAAGCCGGGGAAATCGCAATTAGCATTCCCATGTATGTGTACAACCTGTGGGGATGACATGCAAGTACCACCACCTACCACTAGATGGCAGGCAAACCCTGCACATTTCTACTTGTAGATCGCTAGGGCATAAGCAATAGCATTCAACCAGCATATGATTAGGGTTAGTATTTGTGAAGCCTTCTTGATTTTTTTATTTGATGGAATATGCAGTCGGTTGATGTAGGCAAAGTATGTGCACATAACTTCTCAATGACTTCTCCAGATGTGTGTGCGTGTGTGTGTGTGTGTGTGTGTGTGTGTCTCTTTCTGCCAGACTGTTTTTGCAGAGCCATCTTTGAGGGTTATCAAAAGCTTAATTAGATATTTAACAGGCTACCAATTCCCATCAAGTACTTTGTCCTTATTGCTCTGATCCAAAGAGAGGAGGGAAGGAGCCCAACGTGACATTACTCTTCTAGAGTTGAGAACATGGAGTCCCTCAGTGCACCTGCCTGTTCCATGATGTCTCCAGGGTTATGTGTAACTTGGGGGAGAAGCACTATCCCAGCATATTTGATTGCATTGACTAAGAGCTTCATTGTGCTTTAAAAAAGTGTTGTACTTTGTAAAGGATGACCTCTTAGATAGACAAAGATACCGGCATTTCTGCTGGGGTGGCAGGTAGCCTAGTGGTTAGAGTGTTGGGCCAGTAACTTAAAGGTTGCTGGATTGAATCCCTGAGCTGACAAGGTACAGTTTGTTGTTCTGCCCCTGAACAAGGCAGTAAACCCATTGTTCCCTGGTAGGCTGCCATTGTAAGTAAGTTTTTGTTCTTAAATAAAAGGTTACATTTCATTTTTAAAAGAATGGTCTTATTTGGACATCATTCTCGAGGGTCCTTGTTCGTTTCATTCTTAGAAAGCATCTCTCAGCAGGCCTTGTGCAAACACTGGCCTCTTGTTTAGGGCAGGGTGTGTTCTCTCAGACCACTCCCTGGGTCTAATTACCACAGAGTTCTTTCCAAATTGCAATTACAGATAAACAGAGTGGGTGATGGGGACGGCCGATTGTGGAGGCCGAATGGGCATTATCTGGCATCAGCCTAATTGTTACAAACAATCTGCCCAGTTTTCTTTACCCTCCCCTCTGCTGTGATTGTGTAGTGCGTACTACAGGGGCAAACTGTTTATGAGCCAGCTCATTTGGGAGCACTTTGAAGTCAGCGCCCAACCTTTCAGAAGCATTTTTTCAACAGCCTAGCTGCGTTCTGGGATCCTTTTTTAAACAGTTGTTTTTGTTGGAGTCAGACGATAAACAGCCCATTTGGAAGTTGTTTTTGATTCGTCATCGGAGATGGAGGGAATGCTAAGAGCATGACATACACTTAACTTTTGATGTCATGTTCCCAAGACACCGAAAGCACATTTTTATGTTTCAATCTGTTTTCCTTTATCCTGATTTTGTTGTATCTTCAGGGATTGCTGCGGCTGTGTCATTCACAGAGCCAATGTGTTCTCCCTTTCACTCTCACACTGTTCCATTCAAGGCACATGTGCAGCAGTATGAAACATGCTACATGTGACGTGTGGTTTTCTCAGGGTGTCACTGGTGAACAGATGCTTGGACTGTCGGAAACCCCAGACAGCGGTTTGGTCTCTACATCATGTTGTGAGGGAAGGAGAGAGGGCGTTAGGGAGAGAGAGAGAGAGAGAGAGAGAGAGAGAGAGAGCGAGAGAGAGAGAGAGAGAGAGAGGAGAGAGAGAGAGAGAGCTGGGAGTGTTTCACAAAGAGGGGGTGAAACCAGGAAACTGTGGCCTAGTCTTTCCCTCGTTCTCTCTATTCTTTAGTCACAGTGAAGAATAATCATCAGACCCTCCTGCATGGGGAGAACAGGAAATGACACAATCCGAAGAGGAAGTGCTGCATGGTGACCAGTAGCTAGCCAATTCGGGAGGGGGGTGAGTGAGGGGGTTTGTTTGTCTTGGCCTAACCCAGGGCCTAGCTACGCCACTGTTTCAGCAGTTTGAAGGAAGGAAACAGCTGGATAGGGGAGGCAGCTAGGGGCAACAGTCTCCAGACAGCCGTTGGCTTGCTACAGTTTGAGTGAACATCAATCAAAAGCACAAGGTCAGACCAGACCTCTGCTATATTTAACCACAGCATGTTAGCACATTTACACGAACATACTGTCACTGTCTCAGAACAGTAGCCTAAACTCACACACACCTTGAGGAGCAGGAATAATGGAATTAAAGCTATCCAGGTGTTCTCAGACAGGCATAGTTTGCATGATTGTTTTTTTAAAGTAAAGGTATGATTCAATTAGAGGTAAAGTTAAAAGTCGTTAATGAAAGCTTCTAACTTTCCCAGTCAACCGTGCCACCGAGCCGCCCACATCATCACAAGCAGGCCAAATGGGTGGGTTGCTTCTCTGTGGCTTTCTACCAGCAAGCCTAGCTGCATCTATGCCATTTGGTAATGAACAACACATCAAATTTATTTATATAGCCCTTCGTACATCAGCTGATATCTCAAAGTGCTGTACAGAAACCCAGCCTAAAACCCCAAACAGCAAGCAATGCAGGTGTAGAAGCACGGTGGCTAGGAAAAACTCCCTAGAAAGGCCAAAACCTAGGAAGAAACCTAGAGAGGAACCAGGCTATGTGGGGTGGCCAGTCCTCTTCTGGCTGTGCCGGGTAGAGATTATAACAGAACATGGCCAAGATGTTCAAATGTTCATAAATGACCAGCATGGTCGAATAATAATAAGGCAGAACAGTTGAAACTGGAGCAGCAGCACAGTCAGGTGGAAGTTGAAACTGGAGCAGCAGCATGGCCAGGTGGACTGGGGACAGCAAGGAGTCATCATGTCAGGTAGTCCTGGGGCATGGTCCTAGGGCTCAGGTCAGTTGAAACTGGAACAGCAGCATAGCCAGGTGGACTGGGGACAGCAAGGAGTCATCATGTCAGGTAGTCCTGGGGCATGGTCCTAGGGCTCAGGTCCTCCGAGAGAGAGAAAGAAAGAGAGAAGGAGAGAATTAGAGAACGCACACTTAGATTCACACAGGACACCGAATAGGACAGGAGAAGTACTCCAGATATAACAAACTGACCCCAGCCCCCCGACACATAAACTACTGCAGCATAAATACTGGAGGCTGAGACAGGAGGGGTCAGGAGACACTGTGGCCCCATCCGAGGACACCCCCGGACAGGGCCAAACAGGAAGGATATAACCCCACCCACTTTGCCAAAGCACAGCCCCCACACCACTAGAGGGATATCTTCAACCACCAACTTACCATCCTGAGACAAGGCTGAGTATAGCCCACAAAGATCTCTGCCACGGCACAACCCAAGGGGGGGGCGCCAACCCAGACAGGAAGATCACGTCAGTGACTCAACCAACTCAAGTGACGCACCCCTCCTAGGGACGGCATGAAACCGCACCAGTAAGCCAGTGACTCAGCCCATGTAATAGGGTTAGAGGCAGAGAATCCCGGTGGAGAGAGGGGAACCGGCCAGGCAGAGACAGCAAGGGCGGTTCGTTGCTCCAGAGCCTTTCCGTTCACCTTCACACTCCTGGGCCAGACTACACTCAATCATATGACCCACTGAAGAGATGAGTCTTCAGTAAAGACTTAAAGGTTGAGACCGAGTTTGCGTCTCTGACATGGGTAGGCAGACCGTTCCATAAAAATGGAGCTCTATAGGAGAAAGCCCTGCCTCCAGCTGTTTGCTTAGAAATTCTAGGGACAATTAGGAGGCCTGCGTCTTGTGACCGTAGCGTACGCGTACATCACAATGTATAGATGGAAAACAAAATGCAACGTTTATATTGTGTGCATTTCTGTGTGTGTAATGGGTGCGTGCTGGTGGCAGGGAAGTCAGGCGCAGGAGAGGGAACTTGGTATAAACGGAGCAGTTTAATAAAAATTCAAAAACTCCGGAAACCAACATATACAAAATGAAATAAGCGGATGCAAACCCGTCACGCACCAGAACATAACTAGCACCAATACATACAACAAACAATCACTGACAAGGACATGAGGGGAAACAGAGGGATAAATACACAACATGTAATTGATGGGATTGAAACCAGGTGTGATGGAAGACAAGACAAAACCAATGGAAAATGAAAAATGGATCAGTGATGGCTAAAAGGTCGGTGACGCTGACCGCCGAACACTGCCCAAACAAGGAGAGGGACTGTCTTCGGCGGAAGTCGTGACAGTGTGTGTGTGTGTGTGTGTGTATGTTTGTGTGAAAGCGGGAGAAAGAAAAAGAGAACAGAATGCTGACCAGACCTGTCAGTTGTGTTGAACCTTGGCTGTGCTGTGACTGACTGTGGTCCAGAGGGGAGGCTGAGCAGGTAAGAAGAGAAGGCCCTCAGGGATAGGGTTAGGGTTATTGGGGGAACCCTGGGTGCCCCAGTGAAAGATGCCGTCAGCTCCACATCCATGACCTCAGCGTATTATTCCTTCTAAATCTCTACATAAACCAGCACAATAAGACAGACTTCACAAAAACAAAAGCCTGTCCCAGGGGATGTCCTTGAGGCCCCCTTATGCTGAGAAAGGTTATTAATAAGCACGGTGTAATCTGTGGCACATTTTAATAATCATCTGATATTAATTAGAAGCAGCTGGTTTTGGTATTTATAGGATGATATTACATTTCATTGAATCTGTCACCCAGCTGCAGAGAGTACATCTGGCAACCGGACTGCTCTGCCTTGGATGCAGCCTCTCTCCTCTTCCTCGCTCTCTCTCTCTCTCTTCCGCCCTCTCTCTTCTCTTGTTCTGCTCAGCTGTTTTTCATTTTTAAATGCTACAAAAAAGTCCCTTTTTGGATGGATAATAAAATGGCAATGTTGCACTACTTGGCTTCTAAAGAAACAACGTGAGGTCTGGAAAGAATCGCAGTGCATTTGTTGATGAACGAGACCTTTATCTTCACTTGTAAAGTCACCCTGGATAAGAGTGTCAGACAAATGAAGGTATGCTACTATGTTTAAACAGTTTATAATATTAACTACTGATCCTAAAGTGTCACAACAGCTAGGCCTAATATCACATGCTAAAACAGTGCTACGTCCACAAATGTAATGACTAACATCTAATATATCTGTATACTTTCACATTGTCAAACAGCCTTCGGTCTCAAATCATGTCGTACCTTGAATACAATGAGACATGATCAAATGTCTATTTTTTTATTTGTGGGAATACTTGAGAAGAGATTTCAAAAAACTAAAATCCCACAAAAATATAATGTTAGAATAATAATGAAGACACCAAAACTATGAAATAACACATATGGAATCATGTAGTAACCAAAAAAAGTGTTAACAAATCAAATTATATTTTATATTTGAGATTCTTCAAAGTAGCCATCCTTTGCCTTGATGACAGCTTTGCACACTCTTGGCATTCTCTCAAGCAGCCATGACCACAACCCCATCGAACACAGTTGGGATGAATTGGAACACAGACTGCGAGCCCGGTGTAGTCTCCCAACATCAGAGCCCAACCTCACTAATGTTCTTGTAGCTGAATGGAAGCAAGTCCCCGCAGCAATGTTCCAACATCTAGTGGAAAGCCTTCCCAGAAGAGTGGAGGCTGTTGTAGCAGCAAAGGGGGACCAACTCCATGATTTTGGAATGAGATGTTCGACGAGCAGGTATCCACATACTTTTGGTCTTGTAGTGTATTTGTGTCCCTATAATAAATCACGGTCAGTGCAGAGGCTCAGATCTGGCTACAGACTTGTGGCTCTCACGATATGTTGGATTGCATTTCTTTAAAAAAAAAATCAGACTTAATGTTCTCATCCCTTGGGCTATAAACAAGGACGCAAAGACAAACATGTAAAAGCTGTTTCCATGGTCACATATAGACATACACACAGACATACACACAAACATATGCAGAAACACCCCCCACCCACAACACACACACACAGCCTTCTCCTCCTAATAATGCTAACCAGGCCTGATTTACACTCCCCATGATGTGTGACCCCGACCCACAACATGCTAAACTGGGAGCTAATATTTACAGACTGTCTGCTGTGTCTCGCCATGGAGATTTTCACTGGATCCTCACGCGTCTGGGTCTGGCAGAGAGAGACTCACGCTACATCCACAAGCCCTGGGCTGAGGCTGCCACTCCCTGCTCCATTATCAGTCTGTTTGCTTGTGGCTCAGACTGCTGTAGTGTAGCCTGTACAGTACAGACATCCTGACCCAGTCACTACTCACTACAGGACAACAGGTAGGTACAGGAGCTGTCTGTCCTCACAGATTCTCTTCTTATCCTCTCCTTTTCCGTTGGCAACCTTTCTGCTGGCTTCCGCAAACAGTACATACCCTCTCTTGTACGTAGGTTAGTGGGGTCTGTCTTCACTGGAAAGGATGGATAAAGACAAACATTGGGATCAATATAAACTGATGGGTAAGCAGGGATATTGAATGGCCTGGCTACTAGTTCAAATTCAGTTCAGGGTGACTATCTCTTCAACTCACTGGTCCAATTGTTGAACTGGATACTGTGTGTCATCATGAGGCCATGACAGAAGTGGTGTGTCAAGAGTTCAGAACATGTGGGCCTGTCTGACTTACTTTAGGGTCACTGAGACAAGAGCCAGCGAGGTACATAGAAACGATGTGCTGTTGGAGCAGCGGGCCACATATTTTGGGCCAAGTGTATTTGAGCAGAGTGGACCCAAATGAAAGACACATTGGATCGCAAAAATGTTGCATTTGCAGTTGTACGAGTTACTGTGGAAACAGGATGGTTGGTCGAAAATAATCGAGGACGAATGTCAGGGCTGAGTACTCTGGGCTTGTACTCCAACACAAGGCTAAACAGTTAATCCTGCATTGTGGGTTTTATTTACTTTGCATTATTGAAAAGCCTGATAAGTGTGTCTAACACATATAAAAGGGATCCAAGCCTGCAGTGAGGCACATAGTTTGACAGGGGGCAGCAATAAGCTGCTGAGAGGATGATGTGGTTTAAATGGATCTCCAGCGAGTCGACAGCCACACACTAAGGACATGAAGTCATGAACTTAAGTAGATCACACTCGTCCTAGTTTTTCCCATTTTGTCTCCATTTGATTCTCCCCAAGCAAAAGACAAACATTTTTTGCTACATCTTTTTTTTTTTAAATAGCATCTGCCAGCACTTTCTGGGTTGCACTCATTTCACCAAGAGAGGCAATTTGTCACCTCGGAACACAGCGTAACTTGAGATATGAAAAGGCTTGTAGTCTAGGCATTCCAGTATTGTGCAATTGTTCCCTGTTCTAGAAAAACAGTGGTGGAAAAAGTACCCAATTGTCATACTTGAGTAAAAGTAAAGATACCTTAATAGAAAGTTACTCAAGTAAAAGTGAAATTCACCCAGTAAAATACTACTTGAGTAAAAGTCTAAAAGTATTTGGTTCTAAATATACTTAAGTGTCAAAAGTAAATGTAATTGCTGAAATATACTTAAGTATCAAAAGTAAAAGTATAAATCATTTCAAATTCTTTATATTAAGGAAAGCAGACGGCACCATTGTCTTGTTTTTCAAATGTATGGATAGCCAGGGTTACACTCCAACACTCAGATATAATTTACATACAAAGCATTTGTATT
The DNA here is from genome assembly GCF_034236695.1 of Oncorhynchus nerka. Lineage (NCBI taxonomy): Eukaryota > Metazoa > Chordata > Actinopteri > Salmoniformes > Salmonidae > Oncorhynchus > Oncorhynchus nerka. The sequence continues at coordinate 76,167,761 of NC_088409.1, forward strand.
TAGTGTCTGCCAGACCAGAAGCAGTAGGGATGACCATGTGTTAAGTGCATGTAAGTAAGTATGTAAGTGCATGAATTTGACCATTTTCCTGTCCTGCTAAGCATTTATCATATAACGAGTACTTTTGGATGCCAGGGAAAATGTATGGAGTAGAAAGTACATTATTGTTTTTATGAATGTAGTGAAATAAAAGTTAAAGTTGTCAAAAATATAAATAGTAGTGTAAAGTAAAGTGCAGATACCCCCCAAAAAGTAGTAAGTAATACTTTAAAGCATATTTACTTAAGTACTTTACACAACTGTAGAAAAGGGGAATATAGTGCTGAAGATGACACATTGTTTGCTCTATGTCTTTCTCATTCAAATTATTCAGATTGTTGTGCAGGTCCTCAAGGCCATTTTATCACCGGGCCTTTCCACATAGAAGAGACAAGCTCTCAGCTCACAGGCTTTATGAGCCCACAGAGCCACCTGCAGAGTTTACATCACCCCAAAGACACAGACTGTGAAAGGTGATACCCTCTATGACAGGGAGTAAAGAAGGGACAACTCACAGCTTTCTGCTTTTATTTCCCTGTCTTCATCCCACTGCACTGGCCTTCTGTGGTGGTGCAGGTTACACATGTCTCCAGGGTCTATGCCTGAGCTCCACTTAGGTTTGATTTAGTTGACGTTCAGAAAGTGTACTACTGTTCATACAGATCAATCCTTTACGACAGTGTTATAACCATAGGTAGAAACACTACCAGGCTATTTTATTCTTCATCATCAGACTTATCGTTGAAATAAAGGCAAATGTTATTCCTCCCAGTATAAATCATATAAAAGCAGTTGGATGATTTTTGGTGATCATCATCAGCCTCCAATAGTCTGGAATGTGGGTCGTTGTGAGACTGACCGGATCTCCTCAGTGTTGGCCTCCTTATCGCTCCCTATCCCTCACTTCCCTCAGTGGCAGTCAACCAAGATGGATGCTGTGTTGCCAGGTCCAGGGGGTAAGAGAGGGAGGCAGCTCATTATAAGGCCCAGGGAACTGGCCGTTCTAACTGGCAACCCTCCTCTACTGTACTCTCCTATGGAAATGGAGGTTACATTGGGCCAAAAGATCCACGCAAGAGTTCAGGCACTTGAGCTTGGCATTTATCATAATATTTACATTCCTTGATAATCTCAGTAGATCTGTTTATGATATTTCTCCCTCTTTGATTGTTTTTAGTTCTTTTTCCTCCAGCCTCATATCAGGACCTACGGCGAGGATTGCCATGGCCTGAGATTTGGACTTGATGTTGTTTTACTGTTTTAGAAATAACAGAGTATTTTTTGTCTTGTTCATTATTTTATCTATAATAGATTATAATATATGATCAAGGTCATAAAATATGATCTTTTAAACAAATTCCACACATTTCAGTGTGCGTTAGTGTTTTACACACTAGAGGTGAAATGATAAACACACAATATGAAAACAGATCCATTGTTGTATTTCTGTCATGTCTATTATCGAATGATTCTGAAAAGCACTTTGTTTGGACAAAAAGTTCAAAGGTTTGACCAGACTGTTGTAGATGCTGTGGCTTTCCTCTAAGCAGACAGAAAGCACCGGCTCTCTACCCCTGGAAAACCTGTAAAAAAAAAACCTAGGCCATGTAATTTAGAGGGGGATCCATTTCCACCGCGCTCCATTTACTTTTAACTGTTTCAGCCGCTCTGTCCCACACCTGGCCTCTGAGTGTGGCACTGAACAGAGCGTGCACTGTTCTGCACCCAGACAGAACTGCAGAGCCATGCAGAAAATAAATCAGATCCATGTTCATTACACAAAAGCTGTGGGCAGATTTATTTCATTGTTGGACTTTCTCATTCTGAGCCACGACTTCTCCTCTTTTTTTCTCCTTTCCCTCGCAAGTGAACCTCTAGAGGGGGGCGTCTATTGGTTTTGCGTCTCCACCTCCGTGCTATCTTGACTCTGTGGTTTTGTAGTGGTCTGAAAAATGCTGGCCAAGCCACCCAAAGGACTCTGTAATGGCCCTATCTGGAGCGCCTCAACTCCCTGAAACAACATAGACAAACCTGCATAAATACGCTTCTCTCCGCAGATCAAGAAGGAAGAGCCCGTGGATATAATCGGCCTATTAAGGTCAAGTTTTTCAAAGTGAGCTACTGTACCACACCCACTCCCCTCATTCTGATACAGCAACCCCCCCCAGGCCCCTGCAAGCGCTTGTGATAAAATCCAAGGGATGACTTTCATCAATGTACTATGACTTGAGAGAGGGCGACCTCTCTCAAGTCATAGCACATTGATGAAAGTGTTGACTGAATATCATTCTGTCTTGATATAGCTGCTGAGTCTAGGTCACAGTGGAGAGAAACTGTGAAACCACAGAGCCCAATCTACCATCCTAACAGAAACAAAACAGGAAGAAGTTTCTTCAGATAATCAGACTGAACAAAACCTGGAGAGTATAACATTAAATATTTCATTAGTTTATGACATTTTCTTCTCAAAGAGTGAGAAACGGGATCCAATGGAAGTATCCAATGAGGCAGCAAGATGTGTCCAATATACTGGCCAGAGAAGCAATATAAAAATGTCTTAAATGGCAGCACAATGTGTCATCAAGTGTCATCAATAATGACAAGAATCACAAACATACAGTGGCTTTCAGCACCCCTTCTAGACAGTGCACAACTTTTAGCTAATACTGCAGGCACCAGGGGCTCTACCAGAGGCTCAGAGTGGCAGCAGTGGTAGTGAGAGACTGAATGGGTAGCCTACGTAAAGTCGCTATCAGTGCGAGAGCATCCTCTCAGGAAGGAAGCAAGCTGCGTTAGTGCCTCTCTGGCTTCACAGCATCAGCTCCAGCAGTGACAGCGGTTATTTTTGGACTGGGGGTCATGTTACGACTATGAGAAGAGCCTTCGGACAGGAACTCACCAAGCGAGACACCCAGCAGCTCCAGCATTCTTGGCACATATGCCGAGGTGGGGCTAGCTCACCCCAGAGCTGAACAGTACAGGAAAACCAAAAGAAAACCAATCTCATCTTCAACTCTAGCTGAACTCTTCTCAACAGCCTCAGCCCTATTTCTAGTAAGTTGAACTCAAAGTCAATAAAGAATGTTATGCAGTACTGACTCAAAACTAAATGAGTAGTCACATCAACAACATTTAAGTTATAACAAATTAACTATTTTCCCAGCACATTACTGCAGGTAGATTTTTTGGAATTGTTTTTGCATTTAAATTGAGTGATTAGTCAATCTTAGGCTACACAAAGATACAAAAACTAACATTTTTCTTGTAAAGCATAAGAGTCGGGAAGCAAGTTCAGGGAGTGAGTGTTTTAATAAAAGAAACTATGAACACGAAACACAAACAATGCACCGACATGAAAACAGAGTCAATAACACCTCCGGAAATAACCAAGGGGAGTGACAGATATAGGGAAGATAATCAAGAAGGTGATCGAGTCCAGGTGAGTGTCATGAGGCGCAGGTGCACGAGACGATGGTGACAGGTGTGCGGGATAATCAGCAGCCTATAGGTGACAGTACCCCCTCCCCGACGTGCAGGATGCCGTCAGAGGGGACGAACCCGGGGGATCAGGAGCGGACCGGTCACCCCTGCTGATGCGCGAGAACCTGTCACGCCAGCTGAGGAACGGGAACCTGTCGAGTCAGCTGGGGCGCGGGAACCTGACAGATCGATTGAGACAGGGGAGCCTGGCGATCCAGCTGAGGCATGAGAACCTGACGAGCCGGTGGAAGCAGGGGAGCCTGACAATCCGGCGGAGGCATGAAAGCCCAATGAGCCGGCTGAGGCAGGGGAGCTTAGCGATCCGGCTAAGGCATGAAAGCCAGATGAGCTGACTAATAGGGGACCCTGGCATCCGACTAAGGCAGGGGAGCCTAGCAACTCGGCTGAGGCATGAGAGCCTGACGAGCCGGCTGAGGCAGGGGAGCCTGGCGATCTGGTTGAGGCATGAGAGCCTGTAGCAGTTCCCGGACCAGCCGTCATTACTCTGACACACACAAAACAACACTCCCTGATGCTTCCCTTAGGTGAGGTGATATTCTGTAATGAGCGAGCTGAGAGTCGGTAAGCACGTTCAGGGAGTGAGTGTTTTAATAAATAAAAGAAACAATGAACACGAACCACAAACAATGTAGCGACAAGAAAACAGAGTCAATAACACCTGAGGAAAGAACCAAGGGGAGTGACAGATATAGGGAAGATAATCAAGGAGGTGATGGAGTCCAGGTGATGGTGACAGGGGTGCAGGATAATCAGCAGCCTGATGACCTAGAGGCCGGAGAGGGAGAAAACGTGACATTTCTAAACTCATCCAGTCATTTAGTTACATTTTGCACCCTTTACTGAAACGGTTGTTCCAGTTTAAATGGCTTACTGTAGGTAGCCTCCTCACACTGTTCCTAACCCTGGCAGTCATTATGAATGCAGGCTGCGGGTGAATACACATTTTAACTGTTGGATTCCAATAGGAATTACATAATTAGGAATTACACAATTACAAATCAGCATAATGGGATTTGCATGTATGTTGCAAAATTCAGTTGTTTTTCAGAAATTCCAGTTAGAAGATTCCTGGAAATCCTTCAACCAGGGTACTATAACTTTGCTAGACCTCAACATAAGGCCTTATGATATACAGTACCAGTCAAAGGTTTGGACACACCTACTCATTCAAACATTTTTCTTATTGTTACTATTTTCCACATGGTTGAATAATAGTGAAGACACTACCCCTACCTTGTCACAACACAACTGATTGTCTCAAACACATTAAAAGGAAAGAAATTCCAGAAATGAACTTTTAACAAGGCACACCTGTTAATTGAAATGCATTCCAGGTGACTACCTCATGAAGCTGGTTGAGAGATTGCCAAGTGTGCAAAGCTGTCATCAATGCAAAGGGTGGCCACCACCACATGACTCCATATGCGTTGTTTCATAGTTGTGATGTCTTCACTATTATTCTACAATGTAGAAAATAGTTTTAAAAAATAAGAAAAACCCTTGAATGAGTAGGTGTGTCCAAACTGTTGACTGGTACTGTATGTAATGTCATAAAGAGTTTAATTATAATGATAATGTTCACCTAGGAACTCACTTGGTGAAGGCCACGGGACTGAAAATGAATGAATTTAACAACCATGTCTGTCCTTTACAAATACAGTCATGGGTGATAACTCCACAATTCACTTTCAAAGTCAAGGCACACTGGCAAATTATATTTGAGGCGTGGCTTAGTGCGGATGTATGTTCAAGCTGATACAATTTTCATCTGGACCCCATACACAGTTACTCTGTCGGTTTAAGGAATGACTACAAAATGACTTTAAGTAACTGTACTCAGATTAAGTGCAACGGGTTTCCTCAAAAGTTTGGTGTAATGACAGCACATTGGGGTTTACAGTGTGGACATGGAGAGATCAAGTGTGTTGTGGTTTGAGGAAACATTTTTAGGTGATACCTATGGTTTTGTAAGGGATCTAGTGAAAGTTAGAATTTGACATGAATCAGATGTCTTCTGGATCACCACATGGCAAAGCAGTGACATATTGTGATATGTTTTTGGTGAAGGCATTCCTGAGGCTGGGTTAGGAACCACAGAGTTACTAGGCGAGAAATATCAAAGGCCTAGCACCCACCACTGCTGTAGCAGAGAATGTGGGAGGTTTACAACAAACCCAGATCCTAACCCATTCACCCTGAAAATGTGTGTGTGTGCCTGTGTGCAGACGTGTGTGTGAGAATATACGTATGTGTGTCTGTGTTTCCAAAGTAGTCATTTATTGGCATTTCCATTGATCTGACCTCAGGGTGTAGAGGTTGTTTCTCCAGAGCAACTTCAGCAGCTCAGGTTACACAGTCCACCCTGGGAGAAAACAAGATGGAGAACACTCCCCTGAGACGCCTCCATCTCTCTCTCCCTCTTGTGCCCCGTCTATCCCCCACAACACAACAAAACACAACATATGGGATCCATTAACCCTGGTAGGTAGGGCCACGTAAAAGTTTAGTTAAATTTTCTACAACCCCACTCCTCACTGTGGCCCCAGCAGCCAGTAAATGAAATGCTCCAGGGCCCACGATGGCTGCTAGTGAACAGCAGGGGCCATTTGGAAGGCTGTGGTGACACTTCAGATCAGCTGACTCACTATAACTACTACACATACATGGGAGGGGAAGGGGAGGGGGGTGTTGACCTTGGAAACAGATATCTGGATTTGATCTTCTGACAACAGCCGACCAACGACAGAGTTTTGCATTCAACTTTTCCTGACAGACTCCTCACACAACAATAAGTATTTTATGGAAACATGTTTTTTTTTGTATTAAGATCAAATGTCAACACACAATGACTCAGTGGAGTGACACTTGACACTGTGATAGATGCTGTAAATGTGTGTGTCTTTATGAACCTGAGTAGTACTACCCCAGCTCTATGAGTCAGTCCACAGTGTGGAGTTTCAGTTCAGAACAATGAAAAGCAGTAGGTGTTTTCAGGGTCTATGAATATTACTGACACAGCAGGCATTTCATAGTATTTATTGGTCTGGTTTGTTACTCTCAAACCACCACTCTGCTCATGGCATTCACCTTCTTTCCAATAGAATTGTATGGATGGAAAGGGAATATGATAAGATTGGAGGAAGCTGAAAACAAACGAGAAGAAATTCAGTTAAAGTTGTAGTCACTTGTCTGAGATCTGGCTCAGGTATCATATTCATCGGACAGGGGTTGAGGTGGAATGGGGGTGGGGGAGTTGACCCTCCCTCCATCGTCCTCCCACACTCCCCTGGCCTAGTAGTGAAACAGCCTTCATTAAAACCCACTGGAGGGTTATGAATGGGCCTGTCTGGTTCTCCTACACCCTTGAAGCTCCAGCTGCTTCCCATTACAGAGAAAGAGAGAGATAGAGAGAGGGGGGGGGGGGTAGCACAGGTCCCAGCTCTAATCCCTGGCAGGCAGGTAGCTCTGCTCTGATGAGGCCCAGAGTTCAGTGCTCTGAGGAGGAGGAGGAGGGGAAGAGGGTGGGCTTCACTTCCGGAGCTAGTGTCCATCGAAGTCTAATATCTCCCTTTTTTCCTACTCCTCTGTTCATATCACTCATCCATTTTATTGCTTTTTCTGCCCCACTTTTTTCACTTGATGATCCTCTAATTTATACTAATAAATGAAGTGTTGTCTTTTTCTGGTGAGCCGTAACCATTACTTTCCTGGCAGCGGCCCAAAGGTGAGAATAGGAGATTTGGGCCTGCCAGACTGTTTGGGCCAGTTTTATGAAAGTGTATAAATCTGAGTGGCAGTAGAGAGGTAGATGCTAAGTCCCCTGGCCTTATGTTCTCATGTGTTTTCATGCAGCAGACAGTGGGGTGGTTGGGGAGTAATGAAACAAAAACAGATGAACCGAATATAACCGAATATAATGTCATGTTATCTCACAACGAAGAAAGAGAGCTTTAATTTGATGTACTGTATGTTTGGGTTTATGGGTAGATTAGACTATCCAGCAAATCTCAGATTAGTAAAATACTTTTTAGGTCTTATATTTTCCCTTTAGATTGATGGGGAGAAAACCCATAAATGTGCTTCACCACAAATAACCTAAATGGGAACCATCATGTAACAACCCTACACACCACCACCACTGGTACAGTCCATATTTAGACCATCTGCAGATGGTGTCAGAAAGCACTGAGTGACTGACACTGGATAGCAGATCGTTGTGGTCATAGTGGGGCAGAGATCATGTCCAGATTTATGGTTTGATGTTATTCTATTGTTTATTGGACAATGTGGTTTAGATTGAGCTCACTCAAAAACACCATTCCCCCTCGTGCGTTCCCATGGACTCAGTAGGGGTTTACATTCTCATGCCCTTCCAGCCACCAGCTACCCACCTCCAAACCATGTTTTTTGTCTTTCTCACATCAGCAACACACTCATTCACAATAGCAGCACCCGCTTTCTCCACCTCCTGCACAGCACAACACAATGCTGAACATGTGCCTCCAATGAGCTTTTCATTTGCTATAACACACACACATAAAATGCTCACTGAACAAATGTGTATTTATTTTCTAAATTGATTATAGGATGTCATTGAGATTTGCCCCTGGAGATGTAATGTAAAAACAACATGTAAAAAAGGACCTAACAGTGGGAATCTGACTGAAGGCCCCCTGCCTCATGGTGCAATTCTCATACACACCACTAGAGGAGCCCCTACCTCACCAGACAAGTTCAGACAACCACTACGAGTTTTAGTAGTGAAAAGCACAAAGCATTGACAAGCAGGAAACATAACTTCAACTACACAACTTAGTGATATTGATAAATACTTGTAAGTTTCCAAAACTTCCTTCACATGTTATGGGAATAGGCTATTTTATCTAAGATTTTCTCTATTGGATTGCATTAATGTGGATGTAATGTCAGAGCCATGTGAAATAAATGTGCTACTTTCTAACAGGCAGGCTAATGATGAGTCAGAACGTATTTACCTACCCCATGACAATAGTGGGGTAGTGGATAACTTTCAACAGGTAGGCTACGTTATTTGTATATTTGTTTAGAGTGACTAGTCATAAATTAAGCGTGAAGGTGCAGTAGGCAAGCAACAGCTCACTGACATAATCTTACCTCTCTGGTCCTTTCAGCGGCCAAACTGAGGCCAAGATGGCGTAGTTGTAAGCAGGAACCAAGATGGTGTAGTTGTAAGCAGGAACCAAGATGGTGTAGTTGTAAGCAGGAACCAAGATGGTGTAGTTGTAAGCAGGAACCAAAATGGCGTCGTTGTAAGCAGGAACCAAGATGGCGTCGTTGTAAGCAGGAACCAAGATGGCGTCGTTGTAAGCAGGAACCAAGATTGCGTCGTTGTAAGCAGGAACCAAGATGGCATCGTTGTAAGCAGGAAACAAGATGGTGGCAAAACGTCATAATTTCAAACAGAAATGTAAAAGTTGCCACCAACTATGTAAGGCATGGATAAAAAGATGAGACAAACAACTTCTCTCATCGATGATGAATCTAACTTTTAGCTTCAAATGACAAAAATAGTAGTTTGAAGACAACCATGCTGTAGTCATGACTTCTCTCACAAGCATGCGCGAGGGTCGGGGTGTTCTGGTTAACTTCCACCAACATGGCGTCGCATTTTTCTTCGGTTACTTTGGCTTTCAAATATAGCTCCGTGCTCCCAAACTGATTTGCTATCAAAGGCAGTGGCCACTATATGGTATTGATTTCTGCTAATGTGCTAATTTTGAACATTCAAAATAGTGGTGTAGTGCTTAACTACGTACAGACATGTCTTCTGCTTATCTGTTTGTTTACAATGAGTCATAAATGACTGAAGGTAAAAACAGAAAGACCTACAGTTCTGTGTAGTGCTATTGATAGGTCTTACCTCAGTGTCAACAGCTTAGCGGGAACACTAGGTGAATCTCAAGGGCCACACATATTTCAAATCTATATATCTCTCTGAAATAATGAGCTTGCCAAGAGGTTCATCAAACCATAGCTACAGTGGTCATTGTACTGCAGGCCTTGTGATTTGCCTGCAACTAAAGAATAGCCCTTACTAACCCTTAGGCAGGTCTTCTTGGGTCTCTCTGCATACTTGGTGGATGAGACTCCATGTCCATGGTATGTCCACTGATCATCTAACCATAGGGGTCGAATAATAAACCCTTGTGTCAGAAATCAGTTTGATAATGTAAAAGTCAGACTGCATTACTAACATTTACAATAACCCTGGTTAATAGGTTAACTCAATTCAGACATTGAGTGCATGTAGCATCATAAAAGGCTTCTTTTTTCTCTCAACATCATTCAATGTTCATACTTACGCTGCTTTTTGCATGAAGCACATCATAGGTTTGCGTGAAGTAGTTTATTCTAGGCCAGCGTTGCACACGTGATTGAATTTGTTGTTGCTAGTACGATGCTCTAATTTGGCCCTTGTTGTAGACATTGTGGTGTACAGCAACAGGTGCCTGTTATTTTGGTCCTCTTGTTGCAAGGTACTGTGTGTGTGTGTGTGTGTGTTACCTTTGTGCCTTCAGAAGGACTGAAATACACACCCGCAGACTGAGACAAGAGGGAGCAAATGAAGCCTCTGTGGTTCGCCGAGCACCGCACCCAAGGGATCCACAGCATTTGTTTACCGGCTCCCTGTGAAGGTGCGAGGCTTGAAAAAATGTGTGTGTGTGTGTGCTAAAACTTCAATAAGCACACACACACTGCATATACAACGCCTAGTCCCTTTTCTACCTCTCTCCTATTCACATTCACAAGTAACCAACCGCCACCCAGCTTGACCTTTCAATGTTTCCATTGCACTACTCAGGCGAGGAGGTGCATGCTAGGTTAGATCAGAGATTATGTGGGTGACAGGGTGTTGGTCTCTAGACTGGTTCTAGTGCAGATTTATACTACTCTGCATTTGAGTGGGACACACTGCTCTGCACTGGGCTTGTACAGAGGACATGCTTATTTCAGCCTCCCCATCTTGATGGATACCATGGATATATTCAGCAGTTAGTGCTTTACAAATACTGCAAATGTTATTTTTGGAATATCAGACTCATTCTTTGAAAACTTTCATTTTTGCCAACTGTGCGCTTGCTGTAAATAGTTGTGTGACTACTCAATATGATACCATCTGAATTGACAGTAATTGCTATCACCTGGAACAGACTGGCAGAGTGTTCCATGTCAGGTGTGAGTTAAAGGGCCACGCTGCCAGGAAAGAGATGGGTTAGGTCAGAGAGGAAGAAGCAAGAGGTTTTACTACACCCAAAATTTTTCCACAAAAAAAAGCCCACGAAGTGAGAAATGTTTGTATGGAGGTCTAAAAAAATCAACAACAAAAAATCTATGAGACAGTGAAGAATTTGGCAAAAAATGACAAAAAATGTCATTATTAATTTTCTACGTGAGGCTTATTTTATTGAATACAAGTCTCATAATAATTAGGTTGTTACAAATACACTGATATAAGTGGACGCACATGGCATTTTGTCAACTTTGAAAAAACAAATACAAAAATTGGAGTTGTGCCTGTTGTCATAGAGATATATAGAGGACTCATCATGGATATAATCTGTTTTAGCGTCGACCTTGCCATTGAGGGCTTCCACCATTTTAAAACAGTCAACTGCGTGTGGATTCATATGAGTTGGGAGTGTTCAGCTGATGAAAATGCTGTCAGAGATGCAATTGTGGCACAGATACAAAGATGAGTCCTCTATCTATCTCTATGGTGTAACGGCGTTCTTCGTTTGTCAAAAGAGAGTCGGACCGAAATGCAGCGTGGTGGTTACTCATGTCTTTAATGAAGGATCGCGATACATGAAATAACTTATAAATACAAAACAACAAACGGAACGCGAAACTTATTACAGCCTATCTGGTGAAACTACACAGAGACAGGAACAATCACCCACGAAATACACAGTGAAACCCAGGCTACCTAAATACGGTTCCCCATCAGAGAAAACAAGAATCACCTGACTCTGATTGAGAACCGCCTCAGGCAGCCAAGCCTATACTAGACACACCCCTAATCAACCACAATCCCAATGCCTACAAAAACCCCAATAAGACAATACAATAACCCCATGTCACACCCTGGCCTGAACAAATAATTAAAGAAAACACAAAATACTAAGACCAAGGCGTGACAGAACCCCCCACCCTAAGGTGCGGACTCCCGGACGCACCTCAAAACCATAGAGAGGGTCCGGGTGGGCGTCTGTCCATGGTGGCGGTTCCGGCTCGGGACGTGGACCCCACTCCATTAAAGTCATAGTTCCTCCCCTTCGCGTCCTGGGATAATCCACCCTCGCCGCCGACCATGGCCTAATAGTCCTCACCCAGAACCCCACTGAACTGAGGAGCAGCTCGTGACTGAGGGGCATCTCGGGACTGAGGGACAGCTCGGGACTGAGGGGCAGTTCGGGACTGAGGGGCAGCTCGGGACTGAGGGGCAGCTCGGGACTGAGGGGCAGCTCGGGACTGAGGGGCAGCTCGGGACTGAGGGGCAGCTCGGGACTGAGGGGCAGCTCGGGACTGAGGGGCAGCTCGAGACTGAGAGGAAGCCCCGTACTGAGAGGAAGCTCAGGTAGGTAGTAGGCTCCGGTAGATCCTGGCTGGCTGGCGGATCTCGAAGATTCAGGCTGACTAGCAGATCTGGAAGATTCTGGTTGATTGGCAGATCTGGTAGAATCTGGTTGACTGGCAGATCTAGAAGATCATGGCTGACTGGCAGATCTAGCTGCTCTATGCAGACTGGCAGATCTGGAAGAGACTGGTTGACTGGCAGATCTGGAAGAATCTGGTTGACTGGCAGATCTAGAAGATCATGGCTGACTGGCGTATCTAGCTGCTCTATGCAGACTGACAGATCTGGCTGCTTCATACAGACTGACATCTCTGGCTGCTTCATGCAGACTGACAGCTCTGGCTGCTTCATGCAGACTGACAGCTCTGGCTGCTTCATGCAGACTGACAGCTCTGGCTGCTCCATGCAGGCTGACAGCACCCTGCAGACTGGCAGCTCCTTGCAGACTGACAGCTCCTTGCAGACTGGCAGCTCTTTACAGACTGGCAGCTCCTTGCAGACTGGCAGCTCTTTACAGACTGGCAGCTCCTTGCAGACTGGCAGCTCTTTGCAGACTGACAGCTCTGGCTGTTTCATGCAGACTGACAGCACTGACTGCTCCATGCAGGCTGACAGCACCCTGCAGACTGGCAGCTCCTTGCAGACTGACAGCTCCTTTCAGACTGGCAGCTCTTTGCAGACTGACAGCTCTGGCTGCTTCATGTAGACTGACAGCACCTTGCAGACTGACAGCTCCCTGCAGACTGGCAGCTCAGGCTGTTCCGAACAGGCAGGAGAGGAGAAAGGCTCTGATAGCGCTGAACAGGCGGGAGACTCCGACAGCGCAGGAGGGAAGGAAGGCTCTGGCTGTGCTGAACAGGCGAGGCGCACAGAAGAGAGGCACTCTCTCTGGGTCGGCCGCCCACCTGTCTATTTCTTCCCACGTCGTATACTCCAAGCCTCTGCTGTCCATAACGTCCTCCCTTCACTGCTGCCTGTTAACACGCTGCTTGGTCCGAGTGTGGTGGGTGATTCTGTAACGGCGTTCTTTGTTTGTCAAAAGAGAGTCGGACCGAAATGCAGCGTGGTGGTTACTCATGTCTTCAATGAAGGATCGCGATACATGAAATAACTTATAAATACAAAACAACAAACGGAACGTGAAACTTATTACAGCCTATCTGGTGAAACTACACAGAGACAGGAACAATCACCCACGAAATACACAGTGAAACCCAGGCTACCTAAATACGGTTCCCCATCAGAGAAAACAAGAATCACCTGACTCTGATTGAGAACCGCCTCAGGCAGCCAAGCCTATACTAGACACACCCCTAATCAACCACAATCCCAATGCCTACAAAAACCCCAATAAGACAATACAATAACCCCATGTCACACCCTGGCCTGAACAAATAATTAAAGAAAACACAAAATACTAAGACCAAGGCGTGACATATGGCCTGTTGTGCACATGCGTATCTGTCCTCTCATTGGCTAGAAGGGTCCCACCTAATCTCGCCTCTTCCCGCCTGCCTTCCATCTTTGAGGATATGTATTTCCATTGTTAGACTGGTCACTTGACTATCCTGTAAATATAATAGACAATCATTGCTTAGGCCCAGATTTGGTTATAAAAAAGCTAACTTCTCCTTTAAGTCTCTAACATGGAGGCCCATTGTTGTTCTAATTGGTCTTCAGAAGTACCACAGCTTTCTTAAGTCTCTAACATGGAGGCCCATTGTTGTTCTAATTGGTCTTCAGAAGTACCACAGCTTTCTTAAGTCTCTTACATGGAGGCCCATTGTTGTTCTAATTGGTCTTCAGAAGTACCACAGCTTTCTTATTTTAAGGGACTGGGGTTCACCCAGACCCATATTTTGAACTCTAGCCACTGAGTGGCGCAGTGGTCTAAGGCACTGCATCTCAGTGCTAGAGGCATCACTACAGACCCTGGTTTGAATCCGGGCTGTATTACAACCGGCCGTGATCTGGAGTCCCATAGGGCGGTGCACAATTGGCCCAGCGCTGTCCTGGTTAGGGGAGGGTTTGGCCGGGATAGGCCGTCATTGTAAAATAAGAATTTGTTCTTAACTGACTTGCCTAGTTAAATAAAGGTTACATTTTAAAAAATGAGTTAAGGCCTGGTGTCTGTGGTCCCATATGAGTGGGGAAAAGGAGAGTAGTGCGTTGGTATGAGGGCTATAATATTTATGACCTGGTCTGGCCTGCATGCCTGATGCTCTGCTCTGGGCATGGCCCTGCCTTGGTAGTTAAGGCAGACGGCGTGTCCACCTTTGAACCGCTGATCTCCTGGCTAAAGCCTGACACGTTTGGGTCTGTAACTCAAAAAGCCCCTCCCTCTCTTCTCTCCCGGGTCTCCTGGCCCATCTAAAGTCTCTCTGTGATATACGCTTCCAGGGTGGGGGACTCCTCTGACCCTAACCCAGCCACCCTGAGACCCCTCCCCATGACCCTCTGCAAGAGCACAGAGTTGGGTTCTGCCCATGCTGCGTGAGGCACCACCGGTGTTCCCTGTTCTGTTATTCCAACTCTCTGGTTACAGTCCTAAACCCTGGAGAGTCTTTAACGTCCTGGAGATCAGGACCCTGGCTGTTAACAGCTACAAGGGGAAAGGCCCTCTACATTCTGCCCTAGACTCTCACCATGTTACCAAACCTCCTCCCTCTCAGTAAAGGAACCCCCTTGTAGACATATTTGATTGCTTAAACCAGGCCATTGAGATGTTGGTTGGCCAAATACATGTAGGATGAGGAAGTATTTGCTATGCTTATCCCAAATTCTTAAGCCACTAAATCCCACACGTGGTACAGGTGAGACAGGTAAGATTATGTCACGGCCAACCACTGATTTACAGTTTTGTATCTTTATTTCATCAGATATTGAGTCAAAAAGTTGAGTCATAATTATATTAAGGCTACCATACAGTTAAAATAAATAAAAATGTACTTAAATTTCACAGTTAGAATAAGATGTTTTCCAAGGTAGTTTGCGATGTAAAATTAAATCATGATCATTCAAATATATGCTAAATGCATGGGCAAGTTTTCAACTGAATATTCCGTTTGAGTTTTGACCCCTGTTCTGACCTGGCCATTTGTCTTTTTGACAGTGGCAGTTTTCAACCCAGTTTGAAATTTCGATTATCTCCTAGACTATTATCATTTTATGTACCACAGTTGAACTTGTCAGAGCCAATTGAAATGCTGTAATTGAAGCTTGATCCGAAAAATGCCCAAAGACCTTTTGCTATTTTTGTCAAAATGGCACCTGTCATTTTTTATCTATGAGCATGTCTTTCAAGATAACGATTGTACGTTGGCCATGGGAATATTTTGTCTCTCATGTCATTTGTGGTGATCTCAAGTTCATTGACAGTGATAATTTAATCTCAAACGTATTCAACAATAAAAAGTGAGAGAGCTTGACAGCAGGTGCTGAACTGTAAAACATTCACTTTCTGTACCCTCAGAAGCTCATTGACTGGAAGTTACTGGAAGTAAACTTTGTTTTAAATAAACTGACATCATTCTAAAAGAATGACTGACTAGATAATGTGTCAATAGAACAACTTGATGCAGGCTAATGCCATCTACTTCAGCAATGTGTAGGCAGTATCTTTGCTTACAAATCACTACCAATGCAGTAAGACAGTGCATAGTGAGAAAGTGCAGAATGATGATTACATGTTACGTCTGACTAGGCAGGGCGAGGATTTCCTCCTGGAAGTGTCCGGTTAGAAAAGTTGTGATGATGCTTCAGTGGAGTGCTGGTTGGGGTAAATAGCCCCCCAAAATGAGGAGCTGAGCCGGGGGCTTCTGGCTCCCCCTCTCTGGCCCACCCCCCATCTCCCACACCTCCACCGGCCCTCTCCCCCCCTCAGTCTCTCCTATTGTCTCTCAGCCACCGACCATGACTCCTTGACCCCATGCACCGTATCCACTGTGGGGTGGTTCCGGTTCCTATTTATAATGGTGGATTTCCTCCTATTCTTTTGTCGTCATCCCATCCACCTCATTCCACAGCCCCCCTTCCTCTTTTCATTCGTTGTCCTTTCCTCCACTTCCTGTTTGTGAGCTAGCGGGCAGTCATCTGGGGGCTGTTTGGTCATCTCTCCTAATTATCCAGGGCTAAAGGCAGGGTGTGTTGGAGAGAGAGAGCAGAGCATAGACTGCCACTGGACCACCAGTCATGTCTGGACCTGTTACATTCTATACTCATCTTCCTGGCTGGATCACAATGAGTTGGGATGGAGTAGGCCTATGTGCACACACATCAATGGAAAGTGGAAACTCCAGTCAACATCCACTTGATTGGTCATGCTACTCATAATAAATCAATTTAGTCATGTCTCTGCTTAAAGGTCATGCTTTGAATTGAATGTAGCCTCCGCTTATTTTTGAATATTCTATTTTATTCACTTTAATACTGTTGTCTCTTAGTATATGGAAAATATGTTCTGTGAATGTACTGTAAATAGGTCTAATTATTTTCTCAAATGAAAATCACGGGGGTGGCGGGGGTGGAAAAACATAGCTTTCGCAATTGCATATGATTAATGGTTGATTATTTTTATTTTTTTATGACATGATTTAGTGTATCTGAATATGGATAGGCTTATACCATGTAATGTCCATATACCAAACAAAGAAGTCTGTGTTTGGAAAGCAAGGAGACCTTTATTTATCAATCTATAAAGAATAAGGCTAGCGCTAGCAGCATAGTTGTCTCTGATTACAGAGATTTCAGCCAGTCTCACTTAAGATCTCAGGTCCCCAGAGAGGCCTTTTTATAGTAAAACAGGAACCTACCTTCCCCTGTGGGCTTTGCTTCATCGGTGGGCATGACACACTTTCTTTATATTCAGTCTGCTTTTTTCTCCAATGTTTTGACGCCTTCCATTTGTGAAGTGATCAACAGCTAATCTGAGCCAAATTCAAAAATATTACTATTTTTGTTAATGAGACGACGGTCTCCAAAGATGTTTTAGAGCCTTAATTCCAAAACTCAAAAAGTTTCATGTAAACATCACGTGCTGGAATGCAGTGTTTTCTCAACGATTGAGAAGGAAGAATGCAAAGTTGATACAATAATTCAATAAAGAAATTCAACAAATTCATTCAAACTCAACAAAGAGCTGTGGAATGAGGATAATGCATGAATGGTGGACCATTGATACATATTTTGTTCTTTGTTGCACCCCCCACCCCCATCAACTAAACTATGAAAGGAAATGATGCAAACACCTGGATAAGCAAAAACATTGTTAAAAAGGGCCCCCAGAGAGGCTGTCTGACAATGGATCAAAATGAGACCACAGACAATGAGCCCCCAAGTCACTGACAACATCCAAATCCAGATGCTTGTCCCGTCCCGGAACTTGTGGGTGTTTGAGCCAAGGTTACGGCCCACCTGGATGTAAAAACGCCCAGTCAGACAGACGGGGGGGTAAACTCTCTCTGCTCTTATCTCACACAGGCATCAGTTGCTGTGAGCCTCCCAGATGTTTCCTGCCCGGCTGGGCGGCTGCTGCTGGTGTATGGTAGTGGTGGTAGTGGAACACTTGGCTGGAGTCTGCACACTCTCCTGTCCTCTCCAGAGTGGGTGCTAGACCTTCAGGTCTAATCAAATGTGTTTATCTAAGGCCTTTCATGCTGATAGTAACTTGGCAACTTGACCAAACAATTCCAAAATATCATCATGCGTTGTAGGGAGTGGAGGACGTTGTTATTTTTGTACTCAATATGACCAGCATGTCAACTCTTCCATGAGGACAAACAGGAGGGTTTCATGTTTCATTTTGAAGCGTTCTCATCCACAGCACATTACTATATGTAATTGTACTAAGAACCAGTGTGTCAAGTTGTCAACAACACCACCAATGCTTAGCTAAAATAAGATAAATCAAGAATTAAGCTTGTTACAGTAATCTGGCAGGTACTGTATATCAATGTAGGCCTACGTGACAACCTCCACACCGCTCTCTCCTCTATAATGGCCTTTGTTTTTATGGACATGACTTGGAGAAGCACCAAAGTCACCTTTGCCTTCCAGACTGAAAGGTAAATGATTATTCAGCCATTATATTTAATATGCACAAACAGAGATGACTATCTACACACTACCTTTATTAGAATGAGTCATTACATCAAATCTTCATAAAAAGTGTTTTCAATCAACTTCCTTTGAGCACATGAACGTATAGAAGACTAGGTTTGGACATTCATCTACCCAGCCACTATTAGATATCCATGTCACCGCAATATACATTATTATTATCATGTATTAATATATTATTATTATATACATTACATTGATGTATTTGAGGTTTAACATGTTTTATGTATTTTCATTTTTATAATCTAACACGAAGTGTTTTCTAATTAATTTATTCTGCTCCCATTCTTTTCTGTTACTGTGCACACCAACAGTTTATCCAGCCAGGCTAAATTATTTAAGTGATAATGCCCGAGAAGCCGGTGTATGGAGGTTATACTGGCACGGGTGTTGTTCGTCTCATCTCTGGCCGGTGTTGTGCCGAATTTTGGCAAAAATATTCATTTATAGATTAATACACTTGAAACAAATAGCCAAACCGAAAACCGCCCCCCCCCCCCAAAAAAAATGAAACGCAGTCTAACGTGATAATTGACAGTTGCCTTGAAGGACACAAATAAAAAATACTTTCTGCTACTAAAATCAGTGAAATGTAGGCTAAACTCTCAACAGAAATCTCAACTAGCAAGCAAGTCGCAGCATTGAAGAATTGAGTGTGTGTGTAACAGTACAACTTTAGACCGTCCCCTCGCGCGAAACAGGGACCCTCTGCACACATCAACAAATGACACCCACGAAGCATCGTTACCCATCGCTCCACAAAAGCTGCGGCCCCACAAACGTTGCGGCAAGGGGAACTACTACTTGAACGTCACCGATTGAAAAGCTATTTAGCACGCACCACCGCTAACTAAGCTAGCCATTTTTTTGTTTAAGCTGTTTTCTAGTGACATTTATTTGGATTCATCCATAACAATGAGCTAATGAGGCACGATTTCGCTTGGCATAGAAAATATGCTCTCTCGTTAGGACACAAGAACACAGTTAACACAATAACTTCAAATTGAAGCTGGAAAGAATGCAAACTAGCTGCACTTAATTTCCCTTTACCTTTTTTCAATTGCCTTTTCTTTGTATCCATAAACATGATTCCAGCTGATTCATGATTTCGACTGGCTGAGAAACGCTGCCTGCCTCTATCTCGTTCTGACTCCCGACCCCTACACGTTCATTACTATGGGACAGTTGGGGATCAAATTTGAATATTGAAACCATGTTGGAAATGTCGGAGCGACAGACAGCAATGTTAATACAAACCTCCGCTGTTGAAAACTAAATGTTGGTCTAAAATAAATGAAGTGAGATGCTTTTTATAGTGGAGATGACGTTTATAATTTCCCTGCCTGGGTTGATGAGATAGTGGATTGCGCAGTCAAATGGAACAGAGTAAATATGCATTTTAACGTCATAGATTTAGCCTGTGGTAACAATTGGAATAGACACCAGCTGGAATGCGCTTTTAACCAATCGGCATTCAGGATTAGACCTACTCATTGTAAAAATTAAAAATAGGTACAGTCTTTGGATAACTGGGCCAGGGCTTTGAACATTGAAGTAATTTCCACAACTGTTCAGCAAATTGGCTACTTCAGAAGTATGCATATACTTTACAGTTACCGCAGTCTGATAGTAGGATATCTTAAGAAAGGGAGAGCCACTCTATCATCTGTCAAGCCTGGAGCCTGCCTGCCTCTCTCCTCCCTAGTCTCTCCTCAGTCTCTCCCCAGTCTAGGGTTCTGGAATGAGGAGGAGCTATCTATGATGGAGGGGGACAGATAACAGTGTCTGGAGGCCAGAGGGAGCCATGATTCCATACAGTACACAGTGGCTAGAACCAGAGAGGTATAGATACATTGGTCTCGATCTGTCTGACTATAGCTTCATACCCCATATCCTGCCAGTATTGTTCGATGGTTGTTTGTTTATTTCAGCCTGTAACGACCTGTAGTGTATAGCTGTGTGGGTGAAGTATCTGTATATAGATCTTGTTTATATACAGCTCTACAGTTTAATTATCCTATCCATTAATGTACAAACAACCTCAACGTGTGGTTTGATCGCAATGCCCCAGCAAACTAATACCATCCCCTGTGAGATTTTCCCATTGCTAGTGGTTCTTTGGCCTGGCATGTTTCTTTGTATGTTTAACACATTCCACTTGTTTGCTCTGTCACGTAGTGGAAAATAACATGTGGCTGAGTGCACGGAGCAGCGTGAGGTGTCTCTCACACTAGTCTGCGACCTGCAGGCACGAAGCCGCTGCTGCGGAGGATATGCACCATGCATGATGACATCATCACATGGTTTCTGCAGAGTTCTATATCTACGCAGATATCAGAGAGAGACATAGTGTTACTTTTTTTCTTCTTTTTTTTAGCTTGCAGATTTTGCAGAAATGTAGCCGCCATCTCTCCTCTCCTCGCCCACACTTGAAGAAAAAAACTCACAGGCTCCTTGTCTGAATTTTCATTGGTTAATTTTATTTTTTAGTATAGACATGTTTCTGAAGAATGACTGTTTTGAGTGTGACTCCGAGATTGTTCACCTTCTCTGATGTTGGCAGACAGCCATGATAGACTTGGATGCGGTTGTTTACTCTAAAGTTTGATGTTCTATATCTTTCCCATATGGTTAATGATTTTGCAATGTTTTGTCACTGAGGTTTTTGTCATTGTATCACCCCAGGCTCAACGTCATTTATAACTTGGATTTCACTCACCACATCACATTTTTCAGGTAGCTCAAATATGCATCGCTTGATTACAGTTATTTGCATATGAGATCTGAAATAAATATTCAAATGATCAACCAAATGTTGACGATGTTTGGTAGATGACGGTTGACAAGACAATGTCTGCCATACAGGTCTCCAGTGTGCATGCTTTCAGGTATCTACAGTGTGACTAGTTCAACCTGTGCATTTTCTGAACCGTTTTTTAAAGGTACTGGCTTGGAGGAACTGAAGACCATTTGAGGTGCTGGTAGATGTGAATCTGTGATGGATTCAGAGAGAGTTATTTCCACTGAGCATCTATTTCTAGCGAGGAACTGTACCTACTGGCATTGATATACAGGGGCTTTCAGGCAATGGGATCTATTTAATATCCTCCTACGTTTCATTTGAGTTCTAAGGATCACAGGATATTTATAGTACTGCCAAGATGTGTGATTTTTTCCAGACTGTTTGGCTGGGCTTTGGGGAGTGCCCAGGCCCAGCAGATGGTTATTTTATTCACCTTCTTCTCTCTTCTTTTTCTTCTCTCTCTCCCTCTATGTACTTTTTCATGAAAAGAATCAGCTGAGTTTTTTGGAGAAGGAGAGGAAATCCATCAGATCCGCAGCACAGCACCCAACCCCAGTGCCATACATTCTGGATGCTTCAAAGTAGCAGGAAGTGGAGACCTAATAAGGTGTATCCTCCAGGCTTCCTGTTAGGCTAACCCCGGAACCCTGGGCCCAAGGTACTTTAGATCTGCCACTAGATCCTCACATTTGACCCCCACACTTAAACTGGGTCCATTATGTGGTCAAGGCTGCAAACTCACCACTCAACAGGTCTCATTGGTCATTTTGCTTTAGCATAGACCACCAAGGTAGATCTCTGAGTCATTGTTCATTAAAAACACAATCCCATTACACATAATGCAACGTCTAGAATTGCTGGAAGAATGCACTTTATATTATTTTCGAAGAAAACACACAAAAGCCTAAGAGATGTCCATGATTTACTTCACATGATCCTCTGCTCTCTTCAGACTGCATACTGGTGATGAAGGGGTTAACTGCTTCCATCAGCAGGAGACCCCGCCCACCCCAGGGGAGGAGATCAGGTGCCCATCTGGATCCAATCCCACCTGGACCCATGTAGATAAAAATAGAGGCTGCAGGGTGATGGGCCGTAGCTAAGGCACACCAGCCGCACATCAAAGCCCTTGAGACAAGGTACAGAGCTGGGGCGAGGGTCAAGGGCTGGTTTGGAGCAGTGGGCAGCCGCGTGCGTCCACGTTCATCTCAACTGGGCTGGAGCGTCTGCACGGTCTCATCTCCAAATTGAGCTTGGCTTTGAACCATGGGGATCAGCCTCTCCTTGCCCGTTTCACAGATAATATGCGTAGATTAGACATGTTGAAAGGATATGTTTCCAATTTGACTCGTGCCACCCTCCTCCTCCCCCATCTCTCCCCTCTTTCTCTTCTCATCCCTTCCTCCCTCTGTCTGCCTCCCTGTCTGCCTGGGCCATGTGTCTGACAGCTGATTAATTCTCCTGTGGAGAGGGGGAGCCAAACGGTGGATTGATAAATCATTTCTTTATGCATCCTCAGGTAAATAAAAAAAACCTGGCCCTGGTTAAAAATACATTGATCCTCTGTCTGACGTGCCACAGATGCTCCACATTAATGTCTTCCTGGCCTTCCTTGGAGTAGCTCTGTAATTTATTAACTGTTTTTACATACAGACCCAACAGACGTGTTTTATCTCTACAATAGCACAGTGCTCTGCAGACCATTAAATCAAAAGCAATGTTCAACATATTTTTCTCAAAAACAAGCTGTAGCTAGCTAGCTTGTGTGTATGTGCGTGCATGTTTGTGTGTGAGAGAGAGCATAGGTGTGTGTTGCACATGTATGTACTGTATGTACACGTAACGGCCGTCCTCGGTGGAAGAAGGTGAGGACCAAGGTGCAGCGCAGTATGTGTCCATATTTATTAAATGAACACGGAAATAACAAAATAACAAAGAGAAACGACCGAAAACAGTTCTGGCTGGTGCAGACACACAACAGAAAACAAAAAACACCCCCCACAAAACACAATAGAAACCAGGCTCCCTAAATATGGTTCTCAATCAGGGACAACGATTGACAGCTGCCTCTGATTGAGAACCATACCAGGCCAGACACAGAAATGGCAAATCATAGAAAAACGAACATCGATAACCCACCCAACTCACGCCCTGACCATACTTAAACAAAAGACAAAACAAAGGAACTAAGGTCAGCACGTGACAGTACACCCCCACCCCCCCCCCAAAGGTGCGGACTCCAGCTTCAAAACCTGAACCTATAGGGGAGGGTCTGGGTGGGCGTCTGTCCGCGGTGGCGGCTCTGGCGCGGGACGTGGACCCCACTCCACCATAGTTTTTCTCCGCCTCCGTGGCCCCTTAAGAACGGCGACCCTCGCTGCCGACCTCGGACTGGGGACCCTAGCCCCGGGTCCCAAATGAACGGGAGATTCCGAAAGCACCGGACGGACGGGAGACTCCCGGCAGCTCCGGAGTGAAGGGCGATTCCGGCAGCTCCTGGCTGACTGACGGCTCCGGCAGCTCCTGGCTGACTGACGGCTCCGGCAGCTCAGGACAGACCGGAGACTCCGGCAGCTCAGGACAGACCGGAGAATTAAATAGAGTAAATTACTTAAATGGAAGGCTTCCCTAATTACATTTAACAAGGTCTGATATATTCAAGAATCCAAGAGAGATGTGTTAAGTCAATTTATTGAAAAGCCCAAGTGAGTTTTGAAAATGTTTCTTATGAGCAAGGCATGCTGTTCAGTACCCTACCTGCACACACTCTTTGTCCCTCCAGATGTTCTCTCAAAGCAATGCAGTGTAGGGAGATATGAAGATCTGGCTTTGGTCTGGTAGCATACTGACAATCATCACTCACAGTATAGTAATGACAACACACTCAACTCATTGGAGCTCCTCAAGCCCCAGAGTTTACTTTCAAAGCACTGCCATCGCTGGAGAATCTGTGCTATAAACAAACGTCTTTAAGTTGAGAACAGTTTGGTTTGACACAATGTGTTTACACAACCAATGTATGGTGCTGATGTTAGTCAGGTTGGGTTTTCAAATGATATGAGATTTAGTTATGAGATGCAGATGGGAGTCTGTAAATGAATTTGTGTGTAACACACTTATGTTTACAGCTGCATCACATTTTTTTTAAGCTTCTTACAGACTTGAGAATACATTGGGATGCACGTCCCAGAGAGTGCTTTTGTTTTATTTCAAACCCGGTGAGGGCACAGCGCTCTGTTTTGTGGTGCGCTGCAGAGATGTCTTCTGGGGTGTTGTAGCGCTGCGATGTGTGTCTGATAAAGGTGGTTTCCTGCCACTGCTCCACTTAGCTGGGAGAGATAGTGAAAAGTGCAATCACAGCTGAAAGGGAAGATCCAGTGTGTGTGTGTGCGCGCGTATGTGTGCTTGTATGTTTGTGTGTTTGTGTGTCTGATTAGCGGAGCACATCCTCTGGCCAGCCCAGGGAAGGAGTGTCCTTTCTAACAGCCCCTGATTACAGTTCCACAGCAACACACTAATGGCTGCCAGGTCATTGACCCAAAAACAGACCTTTTCTCTCTCCTCCCCCTTATCCACTTTGCAGCACAGAGGGGAATGGGGGACGGGGTGTTCGAGCTAAAGTAGCACTCTTGTTGGGTGCACGTCTGTCCTTTGTCAGTGTTTTGGCAGTGCAGTGTCTTAGTTTGTAAAGTTGGCATATTTGTAGTCTGCAGAGTATATAAATGCAAGTATTCATCAGCATGAACATTTCAGGAAGAGTTTGTTCTTGTCAACCCAAGCTGCTGTAACAAGATAAAACTCCTCTTACTTGTCTGTACACTGCGGTCAATGACTGTCCTGTTCTATATTAGTCTCCTTATCACCTGACACTACTCACACCCCTGCTGCACTGGTTGGCTATCCCATTCCCTGCTTCTCTCCTTTGCACTGGGGCTGGAGGCTGGGAGCACGGGCCAAATCCCCAACCACACATCTGCCTCTGGGCTGCTCCAAGCCTCCTTGCTGTGCTGTAGGGGGAGAATGTGAGAACGGTGGGCCCTGGCCTTTCCCAGCCAACAGCCATGGCCCAGGAGATTGCCATGGAGAGAGTCTGCCTCTCCTCGCTCAACCCCGTGATGTGGGAATTGGAATAGCCTGGGAGAGAGGGAGGGAGTTTGTCCCACTGAATAGACTCAGGCACCCAGCCCGGCCCGTACAGTTAAAGATAGTTAGCTCTGTGTGTGTTTTCTTTTCTGTTGTTTCGCCTTGCCTCAGAGACCTAACAACAGTGCCACACAAGTGGTTGGGACAGGAGTCTATGCGGCCAAGTGGTTCCAGGGGTTATGACCTCTTTGTGACTTCATATAAGAGCAGTGTGTAAATGTGTTTGCATTGTTGCAGAAAATGGTCACTCCAGGTTTATTGATTAATGTTATTCCCCCTTATGCCCCTCAGTTGTTTTTCTGCCCTTTGTCCTTTTTCAACTCGTTGCTATAGTTTCTCTTTCTTCAGTTACCACCTCTCTTGTTCTTACTACAAACAACTGTCAGAATTATTACTAGTATCACAAACACCTACACTGTGTTATGACTCATATCCAGGTACCTCAACAGACTGTTAGTGTGTGTTATGACTCATATCCAGGTACCTCAACAGACTGTTAGTGTATGTTATGACTCATATCCAGGTACCTCAACAGACTGTTAGTGTATGTTATGACTCATATCCAGGTACCTCAACAGACTGTTAGTGTGTGTTATGACTCATATCCAGGTACCTCAACAGACTGTTAGTGTGTGTTATGACTCATATCCAGGTACCTCAACAGACTGTTAGTGTGTGTTATGACTCATATCCAGGTACCTCAACAGACTGTTAGTGTGTGTTATGACTCAGATCCAGCTACTCAACAGACTGTTAGTGTGTGTTATGACTCATATCCAGGTACCTCAACAGACTGTTAGTGTGTGTTATGACTCATATCCAGGTACCTCAACAGACTGTTAGTGTGTGTTATGACTCATATCCAGGTACCTCAACAGACTGTTAGTGTGTGTTATGACTCATATCCAGGTACCTCAACAGACTGTTAGTGTGTGTTATGACTCATATCCAGGTACCTCAACAGACTGTTAGTGTGTGTTATGACTCATATCCAGGTACCTCAACAGACTATTACTGTGTGTTATGACTCATATCCAGGTACCTCAACAGACTGTTAGTGTGTGTTATGACTCATATCCAGGTACCTCAACAGACTGTCAGTGTGTGTTATGACTCATATCCAGGTACCTCAACAGACTGTCAGTGTGTGTTATGACTCATATCCAGGTACCTCAACAGACTGTTAGTGTGTGTTATGACTCATATCCAGGTACCTCAACAGACTGTTAGTGTGTGTTATGACTCAGATCCAGCTACTCAACAGACTGTTAGTGTGTGTTATGACTCATATCCAGGTAGTTCAACAGACTGTTAGTGTGTGTTATGACTCAGATCCAGCTACTCAACAGACTGTTAGTGTGTGTTATGACTCAGATCCAGCTACTCAACAGACTGTTAGTGTGTGTTATGACTCATATCCAGGTAGTTCAACAGACTGTTAGTGTGTGTTATGACTCAGATCCAGCTACTCAACAGACTGTTAGTGTGTGTTATGACTCAGATCCAGCTACTCAACAGACTGTTAGTGTGTGTTATGTATTACACAACCACTATCATAACTGAAGAGACTACAGGGTGGTTTAGTGACTAAACTCTAGTCTAGCGCCACCATGTTACACTGATAAAGAGCAGGACTGTCTGCTCTGGCTCAGACCTGAAAACTAGACCCTCCTCCTCCACTCTTCCCCTCCCAACACCTCTCCACTAGACACCACACCCCCACGGAGAACACTGAGGGCCACCCAAGGGCCAAACTTAGACCAGCAACATTCATCTGGGCTTAGTGAGGGGTTTCAACATCCCTGTTCAGTCTATAATACGCATTCATGCTATGAGAATCAGGAGGACTTCCTCCGTCGCCTACACCTTCTCTTGGAACATAGCTGCTTTTGGGCACACACACGCACACACATAGACATAATACACACAACAACACACATTTACACAGACAGACACACATGCACTCACACAAGTTATGGGAAGTTCTGTTCTTCCAGTCGATGAACAACACTAACTCGAATGTCCATATGTCACTGTGATCCTTGTATGGGAAAGTCGGTGACCTGAGGTGAGTTTGTCTCTTATGCAGCGTGTGAAAAACTGCCTTCCACCCTCCCCCTCACGTTCCCTCACTATTGATGGTATGTGTTACATTGTATTTTCTCTCTTGTCTTTTAAAGTTTCATTGACTCAGCGGGGTGGTACCCAGACGCCTGACTCTGGTTTATATTAGGCCTTAGTCACTTGGAGGGCCCTGTTTATACTGCTGCCTGATTCTGGGGATTGCAGGCTTGGGAAGCAGGCCCAGGGAACTTTTCCTAACCCCCCCCCCCCCCCCCCCCATTTTCTCTCTCTGGCTTTTGTGAAATACACCCATGTAGGCCTAAGCGCCTGGGGTGGGGTGCATGCAGGCACTGCTAGGTCATTGGAGGGAGTTTGGACAGTGTCATCTTGTTGGACAGTGTCATCTTGGACAGTGCCATCTTGTGACATCACACTGAGACAGTGAGAGAGGTGAGAGAGGGCTGATGTGTCTACTTAGTCATATAGAACGATTCTGTGGAAAAATACTACTGGCAACATGGCTTAGTTGATTGCATGATTTCAGCTTCCTTGAAAGAAGTGGTGGTACTTACCAAGCTTAATTCTAGGTATTGTACACTGTGGGTTTGTGGAATGTTGCCTTCCACTGAAAATAGCCATGGGAGATGATGATTTTTGTGTGTGTTCTGAACAAGCAAAAAATATGCCACTGACTAACTTTAGAGCTTGGAGGTCAAACGACTCCAGGAATGACTT
This sequence comes from Oncorhynchus nerka, assembly GCF_034236695.1. Classification (NCBI taxonomy): domain Eukaryota; kingdom Metazoa; phylum Chordata; class Actinopteri; order Salmoniformes; family Salmonidae; genus Oncorhynchus; species Oncorhynchus nerka. The sequence goes on from NC_088409.1 coordinate 76,195,780, forward strand.
CAAGAAACCTCTGTTTCCAAATGTAGACAGTGTTAACCTTTGAACTACAGTGAAACGAGAACATGTTTCCATGTTCTTGCCAAACTGAAACCATATCTAGCCATTAATCACCTGTCTATCAACTCCTTCAGATGTTTCCATATTACAACAGTAAGGTTGTGACATTTTAAATACAGAAAATAAATGAATGAAAACGTAAGGGTGACTATCATCTCTGACCTTTAGGAGCTCTTGAGAGTTCCCTTGAGAACATTGTATTTCCATTAGCAACTGCAGCCCCAAAGAGCAATGATATGCAACTCTGCCTATGACCATCTGTTGCCAGTTTAGGGCTCATAGCTGTCCGTCTAGATGCCCACTCATGGGCTGCAAACCACTCAGAGCACCTCCCAAGTCCCAATGGCCTTCTCCCCTGCCGGCCTGGCTGCCCTAACCACTGGCAAAGCCACCGGCCAGCAGACCGATCAATTTAGGAATGTTTTCTTGTGTAAGTTTACGCCCACCTAGTTTATGGCTCAAGGCAGACGAGATATTTTAATGTGTTATTGCAAGAAAATGTGTCAATTATTGTTGTGTGAGTTCATTCATGTTGTGTATGTGTGCCTTCACACAAACTCTAAATGCTCTTGTCCTTTCCCACAAAGCTTTAACCTCTGAGATGCCAAAGGTTGTCACAGATTACTTAACTCAGTGTGGCCATTGGAAGAAAGGGGGGGGTTGAATTCCTCACAAGGACAATATCTGCTGTAACTTTCTAGTGTTTTAAATCAAAGTAAGACTTTGTGAACATTTTGCATTTTATTTTCTAAACTGCTTACATTTTAAAGTGTCACCTGGTTTGACCTTTAGCTTCAGTTGAGGAACCATTTGTAAGGTAGCTATAGAGATGTATTATAAATTAACGTAATTAATCAGCCTTAAAAATATAGAAAAATACTTAGGGCTCTATTCAATCCCTATTGCGGAAGCGTTACAGATTTTGCAATATAAATGTAAAGGTCATTTCTGATTGAGCCGAAATATGCAGCATTTACCATGAATGCCGTCTCCGCCAACGAGGGAACAATGCCTTTAAATTCTTATTTGGCATTAGCATAGAATTTCCGCAATACGGATTGAATAGAGCCCTTAGTGTGAATCAAGACAAGAAGCGGGTAACCAATTCCCCATGAGTTACTAAGGATTGTGGGATAGCAGGTGCTGAATATTACTCCATTTTCTTTTTCCCCTCTTCTGCTTAGTTAGCACAGGCTGCAGTCACACACATTCACCCATGCTTGTTCTGTGTCCATGTTTGTATTTTTGGTTATGGCAACTCTTGCACTCTTGCATCCTGGTCAGCCACCTCTGAGAGGCTGATGGACGGTGAGAGTAGACTGGTGAAGTGATGAGAGGTGGAGGGGTGAGAGACCACTGTAACCAGAGACCATAGACCAAACGTCACCTGGCTGTCTACTGCCTCCTCAGCTCTGCTCTCTGCCAAGGAGACCGCAATTCCTGCAGTCAGAGGTAACCTAAGGTTTACTCAACTCTTCTACTTTCACAAGTGCCTGTGCAGGAAATACAGGCAAGAAGACGGTCCATTAAAATATCTCTCGTAATGTTTTACTTGCATTCAGTCCAGGTTGAATCAATGCGATTTACCAGAAAATGTCTTAGGCAAAGGATACAACCTAAGAACTCTGTCTGCAGTTTGAACCCTATCTCCCTAGACAGAGACAGTAGATTTACTGCCAGGCCTGGTCCAGGCCAGGCCCTGGATTACCCAGGAAGAGCAGTCAGCACTACTGGGCACTAAATCACAACAGCTTCAGCAGGAGCAGGCCAGAGAGCCAATGATGTTAAAGGTCAAAGGTCAATGGGAAGGAAGCTCAAGAACAGTCTGTCTCTACATCTTAGGTCACTAGAAACCCATGACTTGTGTTTGTGCCTTAGAGCTAACATGTTTGTTATACCCTTTATCAGTGGCTGTTTAATAAATGATGGTAGTGTGTGGTTCACTCCTGGCATCACAGCTACAGTGTTCATTGTCCTTGATTTATTGATGTACACAATTTGACATTCATTGTTTGTCAACAGAACATGTACTGCACAGTACAGGTTGTACAGCACATGTTAGTGTGAGTTGGAAAAATCCTTAACCTTTCTCTGACTAACTTTTCTCTCCAGGAAACTTGTTTCCCATGTTTAGCCTTGAAGCCTCAGAGGCAGAAATAATACAGTGAGACAACCTCCTGCGAACGCCGCTGAGATCTCCAGTAAGAGCTCCTTAGGTTGTGTGTTTTTCTTTGACTACAGTGATTCACCATGCTTATTTCTGAATATGTATGGAAAGTGCCTGCTATGATAAGCAGGGTTTTCACTGTTTATTGACTCTCTCTGCATGGTTGAAAGTCACGCAAGAAGAGCTACAACTGACCACACATGAGGCTGAAGTAGTTTAATTAAGGGGAGGGGCTGGGGGTTGAAAGCATTAGTAAAGGGGAAAGGCAAGCTACATACAAGAAGAAAGAGAAAAGACAGAGAGTGGAAGCCATGGGGCTTTGGTGAAGAACGAAAAGGGTTGACTTTGTTTTCTCAGGGAGAGGGTGGGAGTGGGGTGCTGAGAGCAGCAGTTCCATGATGCAGCTGTGCGTGTGCGTGTGCGTTAGTGTCTGTGTGTTCACTTTACCTTCATTTAAGACATCCATATCTGATCCACTCTCTTCTCACCCACTTTATAAAATGTAATGAAATCAGCTTAATTTGCTGACAGACTTAATGAACCTCAGACAAAGCTAGATAATTAATACTTTCCTCAGTTCTTGAAGGTTATTTGAAAGTTTCAAATCCAAACCATGGAAAAAATCATACTCATCATGAATGTAATGCAGGGAGTCATTACAAGCGAGGGGGGAGTAGAGAGGGCTAGGGAGTGGAGGGTCCATAACAGAAAGAGAGAGGACTGTGGGCCTTTGAGGGGTGGGCGGCAGCAGTGGCAGGAGTTGAGGGGGTGGCCAGCATGGGACTGGTGTGTGTTTGTAAGAAAGCCAGACTGGGGGGGGGGGGGCTACTCGCTAACTGTGATTGGAAGCAGATGTTGGCGAGAACCAAGGCAGAGAAGAAAATGTTTCGGAAAATTCTCAGGCCTTCCCTTTCTGAGCCCTGGCTCCAGCTGCCAATCAAAGCACGCACACACTGGTCTGAGGGGCGTTCAAAGCCGTCTGATTGGCCAAGGGCTCTAACGTGGGCGCTCTGAGCAGATGTCCTGGGAAAGTTGTTGAATCCCAACCGACCCGCTGTAAAAGAGAAGTGAAAACATTCGGTCCTACAACTGGACAGTAACCAAAACCTGTTCTAATCCAGCTGCACACACACACACAAACACCCGTGCATGCTCACACACACACAATCCACTTGTACAGACAGAGGAACATGCATGGAATCACATTCTTACAGTATGTCCAACTGAAACGCTTCTACACCTATAAATATCAAATTCAGTGTCTGTATTCAAGTCAAGTAATAAATTGGCCTCTTAAGAACCAAATTTGAAAATGACCTTTATTCAGGAAAATAAATTATAGCGTATTACCGTTCCCCTTTGTTCTTGTGGTCTGGAGAATACGTTTTATAATCAATGCAGGAGAGTGGCTCCACACATTCACGACCATCCCTTCACCCCACCAACCCTCCTCACTCTCCCCTTAACCGGGCAAGACCACTCCACTCACTCCTCAAACACACATCTACTCCTTCACCTCCTCACAAAGAAGCCACCCCCCTCATTGTGGCCCTGTATCTGACAGGTACTGTAGTGCCTGGGTTGTAAATCAATCACCATTACTAATGGAAAGTCCACATTACCATGTGAAGCCAGTCCATTTCCTGCCCAGAATGCCAGGTCCCTGGTACCCAGGCCCTCATGAATGCAGGGCGGGCAGTCCACCAGCCCCAAGACTGCCTCTCATTTCAGCAGGGCTACCAGGAGGACCAGGGGTGCCTTTGGGAGTCAATGGCATATTAACTGGGGATGCGACAACAGCAATAAAAATGCAAATTGCAGCCCAAGCTGAGGATGCCCCAGCCGTGACCTTCATAAACCTGTATAATACAGTCCTCCACCTGCAATGACATGTGGGTCAACCCATCTCCTCCACCACAATACACACAGATGAATGAGAATGAAAATAAAAAAAGCAGGAGATTGACTACCTCCTTTTCCCCGAGTGGGAAGTCATAGTAAATACAATGTCTTCTTTTGTATGTCAATCAAGTTTGTTAATTACATGAATGTTCCGTAAATGTCAAACATCTTAAAAGTGTCACTGCTTTCTGGGTGTTTACTCAGTCTCTGACAACTGTGGTGATTGTGTAAATCCTTCGTCTCTGAATGATGTTTGGTCACAGCAGTAACCATGAGAAGGGTCAGACCGTTGGAAAAGATACTGTCTCTTGTAACGGACATGGGCCAATGTGTTTATGTGTTCCCCAGACACCACTCCTACCCTGGGTCCATATTGACTCAAACAAGAAAACTCTACCATGGAGAACAATAAGACCAGAATAGAACCAACTCTGTTGTGTTACTGCCAATGGGGGGCCAAGGGGAATGTTGGTCATATTTCATGCCTTCTCTGCGTAATGGAAGCAGTGAGCTGTATCTGTCTGCGTCAGACTCTCCCTCTCTCCCTACAAAGGAGCTGTGATTAAGTACTGAGAGAGGCAGAGATCAGGGAGGAATCATGGGCCCTAATATCCTAGACAAATTGCTTAACCAACTACGCAATAGGCCTGCACAACATACAGTGCTTACTAAGTAGGACCAGGAGTTTTGCCTGGTAAGGTTCGGTGGTTAGGAGAATCTAATGGCGGTAAACACAGCACACAGCCAGTCAAAGGTCCTATCCCACTCCTGCATCTCAGTCTTTTCGTCTTAACAGAACATGTCATCCTGAACCGTGTTGAACAACACATTTCACCAACCTCTGTAGTGCAGCTATCTCAGTGGGAACCTTAGTGTGCTCTATCCTCTTCCTTTCTCACTCCTGTTTAAAAGGCGTAGGAGACAGATGAAGCTCTGCATTTCACCAACCTCTGTAGTGCAGCTATCTCAGTCGGAACCTTAGTGTGCTCTATCCTCCTCCTCCATTCTCACTCCTGTTTAAAAGACTAGGCGTAGGAGACAGATGAAGCTCTGCATTTCACCAACCTCTGTAGTGCAGCTATCTCAGTGGGAACCTTAGTGTGCTCTATCCTCCTCCTCCTTTCTCACTCCTGTTTAAAAGGCGTAGGAGACAGATGAAGCTCTACATTTCAACAACCTCTGTAGTGCAGCTATCTCAGTGGGAACCTTAGTGTGCTCTATCCTCCTCCTTTCTCACTCCTGTTTAAAAGACTAGGCGTAGGAGACAGATGAAGCTCTACATTTCACCAACCTCTGTAGTGCAGCTATCTCAGTGGGAACCTTAGTGTGCTCTATCCTCCTCCTTTCTCACTCCTGTTTAAAAGACTAGGCGTAGGAGACAGATGAAGCTCTACATTTCACCAACCTCTGTAGTGCAGCTATCTCAGTGGGAACCTTAGTGTGCTCTATCCTCCTCCTCCATTCTCACTCCTGTTTAAAAGACTAGGCGTAGGAGACAGATGAAGCTCTACATTTCACCAACCTCTGTAGTGCAGCTATCTCAGTCGGAACCTTGGTGTGCTCTATCCTCCTCCTCCATTCTCACTCCTGTTTAAAAGACTAGGCGTAGGAGACAGATGAAGCTCTACATTTCACCAACCTCTGTAGTGCAGCTATCTCAGTGGGAACCTTAGTGTGCTCTATCCTCCTCCTCCATTCTCACTCCTGTTTAAAAGACTAGGCGTAGGAGACAGATGAAGCTCTACATTTCACCAACCTCTGTAGTGCAGCTATCTCAGTGGGAACCTTAGTGTGCTCTATCCTCCTCCTCCATTCTCACTCCTGTTTAAAAGACTAGGCGTAGGAGACAGATGAAGCTCTACATTTCACCAACCTCTGTAGTGCAGCTATCTCAGTCGGAACCTTAGTGTGCTCTATCCTCCTCCTTTCAACCTCTGTAGTGCAGCTATCTCAGTGGGAACCTTAGTGTGCTCTATCCTCCTCCTCCATTCTCACTCCTGTTTAAAATACTAGGCGTAGGAGACAGATGAAGCTCTACATTTCACCAACCTCTGTAGTGCAGCTATCTCAGTGGGAACCTTAGTGTGCTCTATCCTCCTCCTCCATTCTCACTCCTGTTTAAAAGACTAGGTAGGAGACAGATGAAGCTCTACATTTCACCAACCTCTGTAGTGCAGCTATCTCAGTGGGAACCTTAGTGTGCTCTATCCTCCTCCTCCATTCTCACTCCTGTTTAAAAGACTAGGCGTAGGAGACAGATGAAGCTCTACATTTCACCAACCTCTGTAGTGCAGCTATCTCAGTGGGAACCTTAGTGTGCTCTATCCTCCTCCTCCATTCTCACTCCTGTTTAAAAGACTAGGTAGGAGACAGATGAAGCTCTGCATTTCACCAACCTCTGTAGTGCAGCTATCTCAGTGGGAACCTTAGTGTGCTCTATCCTCCTCCTCCTTTCTCACTCCTGTTTAAAAGACTAGGCGTAGGAGACAGATGAAGCTCTACATTTCACCAACCTCTGTAGTGCAGCTATCTCAGTGGGAACCTTAGTGTGCTCTATCCTCCTCCTCCATTCTCACTCCTGTTTAAAAGACTAGGCGTAGGAGACAGATGAAGCTCTGCATTTCACCAACCTCTGTAGTGCAGCTATCTCAGTGGGAACCTTAGTGTGCTCTATCCTCCTCCTCCATTCTCACTCCTGTTTAAAAGACTAGGCGTAGGAGACAGATGAAGCTCTACATTTCACCAACCTCTGTAGTGCAGCTATCTCAGTGGGAACCTTAGTGTGCTCTATCCTCCTCCTCCATTCTCACTCCTGTTTAAAAGACTAGGCGTAGGAGACAGATGAAGCTCTGCATTTCACCAACCTCTGTAGTGCAGCTATCTCAGTGGGAACCTTAGTGTGCTCTATCCTCCTCCTCCTTCTCACTCCTGTTTAAAAGACTAGGCGTAGGAGACAGATGAAGCTCTACATTTCACCAACCTCTGTAGTGCAGCTATCTCAGTGGGAACCTTAGTGTGCTCTATCCTCCTCCTCCATTCTCACTCCTGTTTAAAAGATTAGGCGTAGGAGACAGATGAAGCTCTGCATTTCACCAACCTCTGTAGTGCAGCTATCTCAGTGGGAACCTTAGTGTGCTCTATCCTCCTCCTCCATTCTCACTCCTGTTTAAAAGACTAGGCGTAGGAGACAGATGAAGCTCTACATTTCACCAACCTCTGTAGTGCAGCTATCTCAGTGGGAACCTTAGTGTGCTCTATCCTCCTCCTCCATTCTCACTCCTGTTTAAAAGACTAGGCGTAGGAGACAGATGAAGCTCTACATTTCACCAACCTCTTCAGTGCAGCTATCTCAGTGGGAACCTTAGTGTGCTCTATCCTCCTCCTCCATTCTCACTCCTGTTTAAAAGACTAGGCGTAGGAGACAGATGAAGCTCTGCATTTCACCAACCTCTGTAGTGCAGCTATCTCAGTGGGAACCTTAGTGTGCTCTATCCTCCTCCTCCATTCTCACTCCTGTTTAAAAGACTAGGCGTAGGAGACAGATGAAGCTCTGCATTTCACCAACCTCTGTAGTGCAGCTATCTCAGTGGGAACCTTAGTGTGCTCTATCCTCCTCCTCCATTCTCACTCCTGTTTAAAAGACTAGGCGTAGGAGACAGATGAAGCTCTACATTTCACCAACCTCTGTAGTGCAGCTATCTCAGTGGGAACCTTAGTGTGCTCTATCCTCCTCCTCCATTCTCACTCCTGTTTAAAAGACTAGGCGTAGGAGACAGATGAAGCTCTACATTTCACCAACCTCTGTAGTGCAGCTATCTCAGTGGGAACCTTAGTGTGCTCTATCCTCCTCCTCCATTCTCACTCCTGTTTAAAATACTAGGTAGGAGACAGATGAAGCTCTACATTTCACCAACCTCTGTAGTGCAGCTATCTCAGTGGGAACCTTAGTGTGCTCTATCCTCCTCCTCCATTCTCACTCCTGTTTAAAAGACTAGGCGTAGGAGACAGATGAAGCTCTACATTTCACCAACCTCTGTAGTGCAGCTATCTCAGTGGGAACCTTAGTGTGCTCTATCCTCCTCCTCCATTCTCACTCCTGTTTAAAAGACTAGGCGTAGGAGACAGATGAAGCTCTGCATTTCACCAACCTCTGTAGTGCAGCTATCTCAGTGGGAACCTTAGTGTGCTCTATCCTCCTCCTCCATTCTCACTCCTGTTTAAAAGACTAGGCGTAGGAGACAGATGAAGCTCTACATTTCACCAACCTCTGTAGTGCAGCTATCTCAGTGGGAACCTTAGTGTGCTCTATCCTCCTCCTCCATTCTCACTCCTGTTTAAAAGACTAGGCGTAGGAGACAGATGAAGCTCTACATTTCACCAACCTCTGTAGTGCAGCTATCTCAGTGGGAACCTTAGTGTGCTCTATCCTCCTCCTCCATTCTCACTCCTGTTTAAAAGACTAGGCGTAGGAGACAGATGAAGCTCTACATTTCACCAACCTCTGTAGTGCAGCTATCTCAGTGGGAACCTTAGTGTGCTCTATCCTCCTCCTCCATTCTCACTCCTGTTTAAAAGACTAGGCGTAGGAGACAGATGAAGCTCTACATTTCACCAACCTCTGTAGTGCAGCTATCTCAGTGGGAACCTTAGTGTGCTCTATCCTCCTCCTCCATTCTCACTCCTGTTTAAAAGACTAGGCGTAGGAGACAGATGAAGCTCTACATTTCACCAACCTCTGTAGTGCAGCTATCTCAGTGGGAACCTTAGTGTGCTCTATCCTCCTCCTCCATTCTCACTCCTGTTTAAAAGACTAGGCGTAGGAGACAGATGAAGCTCTACATTTCACCAACCTCTGTAGTGCAGCTATCTCAGTGGGAACCTTAGTGTGCTCTATCCTCCTCCTCCATTCTCACTCCTGTTTAAAAGACTAGGCGTAGGAGACAGATGAAGCTCTGCATTTCACCAACCTCTGTAGTGCAGCTATCTCAGTGGGAACCTTAGTGTGCTCTATCCTCCTCCTCCATTCTCACTCCTGTTTAAAAGACTAGGCGTAGGAGACAGATGAAGCTCTACATTTCACCAACCTCTGTAGTGCAGCTATCTCAGTGGGAACCTTAGTGTGCTCTATCCTCCTCCTCCATTCTCACTCCTGTTTAAAAGACTAGGCGTAGGAGACAGATGAAGCTCTACATTTCACCAACCTCTGTAGTGCAGCTATCTCAGTGGGAACCTTAGTGTGCTCTATCCTCCTCCTCCATTCTCACTCCTGTTTAAAAGACTAGGTAGGAGACAGATGAAGCTCTACATTTCACCAACCTCTGTAGTGCAGCTATCTCAGTGGGAACCTTAGTGTGCTCTATCCTCCTCCTCCATTCTCACTCCTGTTTAAAAGACTAGGCGTAGGAGACAGATGAAGCTCTACATTTCACCAACCTCTGTAGTGCAGCTATCTCAGTGGGAACCTTAGTGTGCTCTATCCTCCTCCTCCATTCTCACTCCTGTTTAAAAGACTAGGCGTAGGAGACAGATGAAGCTCTGCATTTCACCAACCTCTGTAGTGCAGCTATCTCAGTCGGAACCTTAGTGTGCTCTATCCTCCTCCTCCATTCTCACTCCTGTTTAAATGACTAGGCGTAGGAGACAGATGAAGCTCTACATTTCACCAACCTCTGTAGTGCAGCTATCTCAGTGGGAACCTTAGTGTGCTCTATCCTCCTCCTCCATTCTCACTCCTGTTTAAAAGACTAGGCGTAGGAGACAGATGAAGCTCTACATTTCACCAACCTCTGTAGTGCAGCTATCTCAGTGGGAACCTTAGTGTGCTCTATCCTCCTCCTCCATTCTCACTCCTGTTTAAAAGACTAGGCGTAGGAGACAGATGAAGCTCTACATTTCACCAACCTCTGTAGTGCAGCTATCTCAGTGGGAACCTTAGTGTGCTCTATCCTCCTCCTCCATTCTCACTCCTGTTTAAAAGACTAGGCGTAGGAGACAGATGAAGCTCTGCATTTCACCAACCTCTGTAGTGCAGCTATCTCAGTGGGAACCTTAGTGTGCTCTATCCTCCTCCTCCATTCTCACTCCTGTTTAAAAGACTAGGCGTAGGAGACAGATGAAGCTCTACATTTCACCAACCTCTGTAGTGCAGCTATCTCAGTGGGAACCTTAGTGTGCTCTATCCTCCTCCTCCATTCTCACTCCTGTTTAAAAGACTAGGCGTAGGAGACAGATGAAGCTCTACATTTCACCAACCTCTGTAGTGCAGCTATCTCAGTGGGAACCTTAGTGTGCTCTATCCTCCTCCTCCATTCTCACTCCTGTTTAAAATACTAGGTAGGAGACAGATGAAGCTCTACATTTCACCAACCTCTGTAGTGCAGCTATCTCAGTGGGAACCTTAGTGTGCTCTATCCTCCTCCTCCATTCTCACTCCTGTTTAAAAGACTAGGCGTAGGAGACAGATGAAGCTCTACATTTCACCAACCTCTGTAGTGCAGCTATCTCAGTGGGAACCTTAGTGTGCTCTATCCTCCTCCTCCATTCTCACTCCTGTTTAAAAGACTAGGCGTAGGAGACAGATGAAGCTCTACATTTCACCAACCTCTGTAGTGCAGCTATCTCAGTGGGAACCTTAGTGTGCTCTATCCTCCTCCTCCATTCTCACTCCTGTTTAAAAGACTAGGCGTAGGAGACAGATGAAGCTCTACATTTCACCAACCTCTGTAGTGCAGCTATCTCAGTGGGAACCTTAGTGTGCTCTATCCTCCTCCTCCATTCTCACTCCTGTTTAAAAGACTAGGCGTAGGAGACAGATGAAGCTCTACATTTCACCAACCTCTGTAGTGCAGCTATCTCAGTGGGAACCTTAGTGTGCTCTATCCTCCTCCTCCATTCTCACTCCTGTTTAAAAGACTAGGCGTAGGAGACAGATGAAGCTCTACATTTCACCAACCTCTGTAGTGCAGCTATCTCAGTGGGAACCTTAGTGTGCTCTATCCTCCTCCTCCATTCTCACTCCTGTTTAAAAGACTAGGCGTAGGAGACAGATGAAACTCTGCATTTCACCAACCTCTGTAGTGCAGCTATCTCAGTGGGAACCTTAGTGTGCTCTATCCTCCTCCTCCATTCTCACTCCTGTTTAAAAGACTAGGCGTAGGAGACAGATGAAGCTCTACATTTCACCAACCTCTGTAGTGCAGCTATCTCAGTGGGAACCTTAGTGTGCTCTATCCTCCTCCTCCATTCTCACTCCTGTTTAAAAGACTAGGCGTAGGAGACAGATGAAGCTCTACATTTCACCAACCTCTGTAGTGCAGCTATCTCAGTGGGAACCTTAGTGTGCTCTATCCTCCTCCTCCATTCTCACTCCTGTTTAAAAGTCAAGGCGTAGGAGACAGATGAAGCTCTGCATTTCACCAACCTCTGTAGTGCAGCTATCTCAGTGGGAACCTTAGTGTGCTCTATCCTCCTCCTCCATTCTCACTCCTGTTTAAAAGACTAGGCGTAGGAGACAGATGAAGCTCTACATTTCACCAACCTCTGTAGTGCAGCTATCTCAGTGGGAACCTTAGTGTGCTCTATCCTCCTCCTCCATTCTCACTCCTGTTTAAAAGACTAGGCGTAGGAGACAGATGAAGCTCTACATTTCACCAACCTCTGTAGTGCAGCTATCTCAGTGGGAACCTTAGTGTGCTCTATCCTCCTCCTCCATTCTCACTCCTGTTTAAAAGACTAGGCGTAGGAGACAGATGAAGCTCTACATTTCACCAACCTCTGTAGTGCAGCTATCTCAGTGGGAACCTTAGTGTGCTCTATCCTCCTCCTCCATTCTCACTCCTGTTTAAAAGACTAGGCGTAGGAGACAGATGAAGCTCTGCATTTCACCAACCTCTGTAGTGCAGCTATCTCAGTGGGAACCTTAGTGTGCTCTATCCTCCTCCTCCATTCTCACTCCTGTTTAAAAGACTAGGCGTAGGAGACAGATGAAGCTCTACATTTCACCAACCTCTGTAGTGCAGCTATCTCAGTGGGAACCTTAGTGTGCTCTATCCTCCTCCTCCATTCTCACTCCTGTTTAAAAGACTAGGCGTAGGAGACAGATGAAGCTCTACATTTCACCAACCTCTGTAGTGCAGCTATCTCAGTGGGAACCTTAGTGTGCTCTATCCTCCTCCTCCATTCTCACTCCTGTTTAAAAGACTAGGCGTAGGAGACAGATGAAGCTCTACATTTCACCAACCTCTGTAGTGCAGCTATCTCAGTGGGAACCTTAGTGTGCTCTATCCTCCTCCTCCATTCTCACTCCTGTTTAAAAGACTAGGTAGGAGACAGATGAAGCTCTACATTTCACCAACCTCTGTAGTGCAGCTATCTCAGTGGGAACCTTAGTGTGCTCTATCCTCCTCCTCCATTCTCACTCCTGTTTAAAAGACTAGGCGTAGGAGACAGATGAAACTCTGCATTTCACCAACCTCTGTAGTGCAGCTATCTCAGTGGGAACCTTAGTGTGCTCTATCCTCCTCCTCCATTCTCACTCCTGTTTAAAAGACTAGGCGTAGGAGACAGATGAAGCTCTACATTTCACCAACCTCTGTAGTGCAGCTATCTCAGTGGGAACCTTAGTGTGCTCTATCCTCCTCCTCCATTCTCACTCCTGTTTAAAAGGCTAGGCGTAGGAGACAGATGAAGCTCTACATTTCACCAACCTCTGTAGTGCAGCTATCTCAGTGGGAACCTTAGTGTGCTCTATCCTCCTCCTCCATTCTCACTCCTGTTTAAAAGACTAGGCGTAGGAGACAGATGAAGCTCTACATTTCACCAACCTCTGTAGTGCAGCTATCTCAGTGGGAACCTTAGTGTGCTCTATCCTCCTCCTCCATTCTCACTCCTGTTTAAAAGACTAGGTAGGAGACAGATGAAGCTCTGCATTTCACCAACCTCTGTAGTGCAGCTATCTCAGTGGGAACCTTAGTGTGCTCTATCCTCCTCCTCCATTCTCACTCCTGTTTAAAAGACTAGGCGTAGGAGACAGATGAAGCTCTACATTTCACCAACCTCTGTAGTGCAGCTATCTCAGTGGGAACCTTAGTGTGCTCTATCCTCCTCCTCCATTCTCACTCCTGTTTAAAAGACTAGGCGTAGGAGACAGATGAAGCTCTGCATTTCACCAACCTCTGTAGTGCAGCTATCTCAGTGGGAACCTTAGTGTGCTCTATCCTCCTCCTCCATTCTCACTCCTGTTTAAAAGACTAGGCGTAGGAGACAGATGAAGCTCTACATTTCACCAACCTCTGTAGTGCAGCTATCTCAGTGGGAACCTTAGTGTGCTCTATCCTCCTCCTCCATTCTCACTCCTGTTTAAAAGACTAGGTAGGAGACAGATGAAGCTCTGCATTATACCAACCTCTGTAGTGCAGCTATCTCAGTGGGAACCTTAGTGTGCTCTATCCTCCTCCTCCATTCTCACTCCTGTTTAAAAGACTAGGCGTAGGAGACAGATGAAGCTCTACATTTCACCAACCTCTGTAGTGCAGCTATCTCAGTGGGAACCTTAGTGTGCTCTATCCTCCTCCTCCATTCTCACTCCTGTTTAAAAGACTAGGCGTAGGAGACAGATGAAGCTCTACATTTCACCAACCTCTGTAGTGCAGCTATCTCAGTGGGAACCTTAGTGTGCTCTATCCTCCTCCTCCATTCTCACTCCTGTTTAAAAGACTAGGTAGGAGACAGATGAAGCTCTGCATTTCACCAACCTCTGTAGTGCAGCTATCTCAGTGGGAACCTTAGTGTGCTCTATCCTCCTCCTCCATTCTCACTCCTGTTTAAAAGACTAGGCATAGGAGACAGATGAAGCTCTGCATTTCACCAACCTCTGTAGTGCAGCTATCTCAGTGGGAACCTTAGTGTGCTCTATCCTCCTCCTCCATTCTCACTCCTGTTTAAAAGACTAGGCGTAGGGAGACAGATGAAGTTTCTACATTTCACCTCTGGAGACAGATGAAGCTCTGCATTTCACCAACCTCTGTAGTGCAGCTATCTCAGTGGGAACCTTAGTGTGCTCTATCCTCCTCCTCCATTCTCACTCCTGTTTAAAAGACTAGGCGTAGGAGACAGATGAAGCTCTACATTTCACCAACCTCTGTAGTGCAGCTATCTCAGTGGGAACCTTAGTGTGCTCTATCCTCCTCCTCCATTCTCACTCCTGTTTAAAAGACTAGGCGTAGGAGACAGATGAAGCTCTACATTTCACCAACCTCTGTAGTGCAGCTATCTCAGTGGGAACCTTAGTGTGCTCTATCCTCCTCCTCCATTCTCACTCCTGTTTAAAAGACTAGGCGTAGGAGACAGATGAAGCTCTACATTTCACCAACCTCTGTAGTGCAGCTATCTCAGTGGGAACCTTAGTGTGCTCTATCCTCCTCCTCCATTCTCACTCCTGTTTAAAAGACTAGGCGTAGGAGACAGATGAAGCTCTACATTTCACCAACCTCTGTAGTGCAGCTATCTCAGTGGGAACCTTAGTGTGCTCTATCCTCCTCCTCCATTCTCACTCCTGTTTAAAATACTAGGTAGGAGACAGATGAAGCTCTACATTTCACCAACCTCTGTAGTGCAGCTATCTCAGTGGGAACCTTAGTGTGCTCTATCCTCCTCCACCATTCTCACTCCTGTTTAAAAGACTAGGCGTATGAGACAGATGAAACTCTGCATTTCACCAACCTCTGTAGTGCAGCTATCTCAGTGGGAACCTTAGTGTGCTCTATCCTCCTCCTCCATTCTCACTCCTGTTTAAAAGACTAGGCGTAGGAGACAGATGAAGCTCTACATTTCACCAACCTCTGTAGTGCAGCTATCTCAGTGGGAACCTTAGTGTGCTCTATCCTCCTCCTCCTTTCTCACTCGTGTTTAAAAGGCTAGGCGTAGGAGACAGATGAAGCTCTACATTTCACCAACCTCTGTAGTGCAGCTATCTCAGTGGGAACCTTAGTGTGCTCTATCCTCCTCCTCCATTCTCACTCCTGTTTAAAAGACTAGGCGTAGGAGACAGATGAAGCTCTACATTTCACCAACCTCTGTAGTGCAGCTATCTCAGTGGGAACCTTAGTGTGCTCTATCCTCCTCCTCCATTCTCACTCCTGTTTAAAGACTAGGTAGGAGACAGATGAAGCTCTGCATTTACCAACCTCTGTAGTGCAGCTATCTCAGTGGGAACCTTAGTGTGCTCTATCCTCCTCCTCCATTCTCACTCCTGTTTAAAAGACTAGGCATAGGAGACAGATGAAGCTCTACATTTCACCAACCTCTGTAGTGCAGCTATCTCAGTGGGAACCTTAGTGTGCTCTATCCTCCTCCTCCATTCTCACTCCTGTTTAAAAGACTAGGCGTAGGAGACAGATGAAGCTCTGCATTTCACCAACCTCTGTAGTGCAGCTATCTCAGTGGGAATCTTAGTGTGCTCTATCCTCCTCCTCCATTCTCACTCCTGTTTAAAAGACTAGGCGTAGGAGACAGATGAAGCTCTGCATTTCACCAACCTCTGTAGTGCAGCTATCTCAGTGGGAACCTTAGTGTGCTCTATCCTCCTCCTCCATTCTCACTCCTGTTTAAAAGACTAGGCGTAGGAGACAGATGAAGCTCTACATTTCACCAACCTCTGTAGTGCAGCTATCTCAGTGGGAACCTTAGTGTGCTCTATCCTCCTCCTCCATTCTCACTCCTGTTTAAAATACTAGGTAGGAGACAGATGAAGCTCTACATTTCACCAACCTCTGTAGTGCAGCTATCTCAGTGGGAACCTTAGTGTGCTCTATCCTCCTCCACCATTCTCACTCCTGTTTAAAAGACTAGGCGTATGAGACAGATGAAACTCTGCATTTCACCAACCTCTGTAGTGCAGCTATCTCAGTGGGAACCTTAGTGTGCTCTATCCTCCTCCTCCATTCTCACTCCTGTTTAAAAGACTAGGCGTAGGAGACAGATGAAGCTCTACATTTCACCAACCTCTGTAGTGCAGCTATCTCAGTGGGAACCTTAGTGTGCTCTATCCTCCTCCTCCTTTCTCACTCGTGTTTAAAAGGCTAGGCGTAGGAGACAGATGAAGCTCTACATTTCACCAACCTCTGTAGTGCAGCTATCTCAGTGGGAACCTTAGTGTGCTCTATCCTCCTCCTCCATTCTCACTCCTGTTTAAAAGACTAGGCGTAGGAGACAGATGAAGCTCTACATTTCACCAACCTCTGTAGTGCAGCTATCTCAGTCGGAACCTTAGTGTGCTCTATCCTCCTCCTCCATTCTCACTCCTGTTTAAAAGACTAGGTAGGAGACAGATGAAGCTCTGCATTATACCAACCTCTGTAGTGCAGCTATCTCAGTGGGATCCTTAGTGTGCTCTATCCTCCTCCTCCTTTCTCACTCCTGTTTAAAAGACTAGGCATAGGAGACAGATGAAGCTCTACATTTCACCAACCTCTGTAGTGCAGCTATCTCAGTGGGAACCTTAGTGTGCTCTATCCTCCTCCTCCATTCTCACTCCTGTTTAAAAGACTAGGCGTAGGAGACAGATGAAGCTCTGCATTTCACCAACCTCTGTAGTGCAGCTATCTCAGTGGGAACCTTAGTGTGCTCTATCCTCCTCCTCCATTCTCACTCCTGTTTAAAAGACTAGGCGTAGGAGACAGATGAAGCTCTACATTTCACCAACCTCTGTAGTGCAGCTATCTCAGTGGGAACCTTAGTGTGCTCTATCCTCCTCCTCCATTCTCACTCCTGTTTAAAAGACTAGGCGTAGGAGACAGATGAAGCTCTGCATTTCACCAACCTCTGTAGTGCAGCTATCTCAGTGGGAACCTTAGTGTGCTCTATCCTCCTCCTCCATTCTCACTCCTGTTTAAAAGACTAGGCGTAGGAGACAGATGAAGCTCTACATTTCACCAACCTCTGTAGTGCAGCTATCTCAGTGGGAACCTTAGTGTGCTCTATCCTCCTCCTCCTTTCTCACTCCTGTTTAAAAGACTAGGCGTAGGAGACAGATGAAGCTCTACATTTCACCAACCTCTGTAGTGCAGCTATCTCAGTGGGAACCTTAGTGTGCTCTATCCTCCTCCTCCATTCTCACTCCTGTTTAAAAGACTAGGCGTAGGAGACAGATGAAGCTCTACATTTCACCAACCTCTGTAGTGCAGCTATCTCAGTGGAACCTTAGTGTGCTCTATCCTCCTCCTCCATTCTCACTCCTGTTTAAAAGACTAGGTAGGAGACAGATGAAGCTCTGCATTATACCAACCTCTGTAGTGCAGCTATCTCAGTGGGATCCTTAGTGTGCTCTATCCTCCTCCTCCTTTCTCACTCCTGTTTAAAAGACTAGGCATAGGAGACAGATGAAGCTCTACATTTCACCAACCTCTGTAGTGCAGCTATCTCAGTGGGAACCTTAGTGTGCTCTATCCTCCTCCTCCATTCTCACTCCTGTTTAAAAGACTAGGCGTAGGAGACAGATGAAGCTCTGCATTTCACCAACCTCTGTAGTGCAGCTATCTCAGTGGGAACCTTAGTGTGCTCTATCCTCCTCCTTCATTCTCACTCCTGTTTAAAAGACTAGGTGTAGGAGACAGATGAAGCTCTACATTTCACCAACCTCTGTAGTGCAGCTATCTCAGTGGGAACCTTAGTGTGCTCTATCCTCCTCCTTTCAACCTCTGTTTAAAAGTGCAGCAGATATCTCAGTGGGAACCTTCTCAGTGGGAACCTTAGTGTGCTCTATCCTCCTCCTCCATTCTCACTCCTGTTTAAAAGACTAGCGTAGGAGACAGATGAAGCTCTACATTTCACCAACCTCTGTAGTGCAGCTATCTCAGTGGGAACCTTAGTGTGCTCTATCCTCCTCCTCCATTCTCACTCCTGTTTAAAAGACTAGGCGTAGGAGACAGATGAAGCTCTACATTTCACCAACCTCTGTAGTGCAGCTATCTCAGTCGGAACCTTAGTGTGCTCTATCCTCCTCCTCCATTCTCACTCCTGTTTAAAAGACTAGGTAGGAGACAGATGAAGCTCTGCATTATACCAACCTCTGTAGTGCAGCTATCTCAGTGGGAACCTTAGTGTGCTCTATCCTCCTCCTCCTTTCTCACTCCTGTTTAAAAGACTAGGCGTAGGAGACAGATGAAGCTCTACATTTCACCAACCTCTGTAGTGCAGCTATCTCAGTGGGAACCTTAGTGTGCTCTATCCTCCTCCTCCATTCTCACTCCTGTTTAAAAGACTAGGCGTAGGAGACAGATTAAGCTCTGCATTTCACCAACCTCTGTAGTGCAGCTATCTCAGTGGGAACCTTAGTGTGCTCTATCCTCCTCCTCCATTCTCACTCCTGTTTAAAAGACTAGGCGTAGGAGACAGATGAAGCTCTGCATTTCACCAACCTCTGTAGTGCAGCTATCTCAGTGGGAACCTTAGTGTGCTCTATCCTCCTCCTCCATTCTCACTCCTGTTTAAAAGACTAGGCGTAGGAGACAGATGAAGCTCTGCATTTCACCAACCTCTGTAGTGCAGCTATCTCAGTGGGAACCTTAGTGTGCTCTATCCTCCTCCTCCTTTCTCACTCCTGTTTAAAAGACTAGGCGTAGGAGACAGATGAAGCTCTACATTTCACCAACCTCTGTAGTGCAGCTATCTCAGTGGGAACCTTAGTGTGCTCTATCCTCCTCCTCCATTCTCACTCCTGTTTAAAAGACTAGGCGTAGGAGACAGATGAAGCTCTACATTTCACCAACCTCTGTAGTGCAGCTATCTCAGTGGGAACCTTAGTGTGCTCTATCCTCCTCCTCCATTCTCACTCCTGTTTAAAAGACTAGGCGTAGGAGACAGATGAAGCTCTACATTTCACCAACCTCTGTAGTGCAGCTATCTCAGTGGGAACCTTAGTGTGCTCTATCCTCCTCCTCCATTCTCACTCCTGTTTAAAAGACTAGGCGTAGGAGACAGATGAAGCTCTACATTTCACCAACCTCTGTAGTGCAGCTATCTCAGTGGGAACCTTAGTGTGCTCTATCCTCCTCCTCCATTCTCACTCCTGTTTAAAAGACTAGGCGTAGGAGACAGATGAAGCTCTGCATTTCACCAACCTCTGTAGTGCAGCTATCTCAGTGGGAACCTTAGTGTGCTCTATCCTCCTCCTCCATTCTCACTCCTGTTTAAAAGACTAGGCGTAGGAGACAGATGAAGCTCTACATTTCACCAACCTCTGTAGTGCAGCTATCTCAGTGGGAACCTTAGTGTGCTCTATCCTCCTCCTCCTTTCTCACTCGTGTTTAAAAGGCTAGGCGTAGGAGACAGATGAAGCTCTACATTTCACCAACCTCTGTAGTGCAGCTATCTCAGTGGGAACCTTAGTGTGCTCTATCCTCCTCCTCCATTCTCACTCCTGTTTAAAAGACTAGGCGTAGGAGACAGATGAAGCTCTACATTTCACCAACCTCTGTAGTGCAGCTATCTCAGTCGGAACCTTAGTGTGCTCTATCCTCCTCCTCCATTCTCACTCCTGTTTAAAAGACTAGGTAGGAGACAGATGAAGCTCTGCATTATACCAACCTCTGTAGTGCAGCTATCTCAGTGGGATCCTTAGTGTGCTCTATCCTCCTCCTCCTTTCTCACTCCTGTTTAAAAGACTAGGCATAGGAGACAGATGAAGCTCTACATTTCACCAACCTCTGTAGTGCAGCTATCTCAGTGGGAACCTTAGTGTGCTCTATCCTCCTCCTCCATTCTCACTCCTGTTTAAAAGACTAGGCGTAGGAGACAGATGAAGCTCTGCATTTCACCAACCTCTGTAGTGCAGCTATCTCAGTGGGAACCTTAGTGTGCTCTATCCTCCTCCTTCATTCTCACTCCTGTTTAAAAGACTAGGTGTAGGAGACAGATGAAGCTCTACATTTCACCAACCTCTGTAGTGCAGCTATCTCAGTGGGAACCTTAGTGTGCTCTATCCTCCTCCTTTCAACCTCTGTAGTGCAGCTATCTCAGTGGGAACCTTAGTGTGCTCTATCCTCCTCCTCCTTTCTCACTCGTGTTTAAAAGGCGTAGGAGACAGATGAAGCTCTACATTTCACCAACCTCTGTAGTGCAGCTATCTCAGTGGGAACCTTAGTGTGCTCTATCCTCCTACTCCATTCTCACTCCTGTTTAAAAGACTAGGCGTAGGAGACAGATGAAGCTCTACATTTCACCAACCTCTGTAGTGCAGCTATCTCAGTCGGAACCTTAGTGTGCTCTATCCTCCTCCTCCATTCTCACTCCTGTTTAAAAGACTAGGTAGGAGACAGATGAAGCTCTGCATTATACCAACCTCTGTAGTGCAGCTATCTCAGTGGGAACCTTAGTGTGCTCTATCCTCCTCCTCCTTTCTCACTCCTGTTTAAAAGACTAGGCGTAGGAGACAGATGAAGCTCTACATTTCACCAACCTCTGTAGTGCAGCTATCTCAGTGGGAACCTTAGTGTGCTCTATCCTCCTCCTCCATTCTCACTCCTGTTTAAAAGACTAGGCGTAGGAGACAGATTAAGCTCTGCATTTCACCAACCTCTGTAGTGCAGCTATCTCAGTGGGAACCTTAGTGTGCTCTATCCTCCTCCTCCATTCTCACTCCTGTTTAAAAGACTAGGCGTAGGAGACAGATGAAGCTCTGCATTTCACCAACCTCTGTAGTGCAGCTATCTCAGTGGGAACCTTAGTGTGCTCTATCCTCCTCCTCCATTCTCACTCCTGTTTAAAAGACTAGGCGTAGGAGACAGATGAAGCTCTGCATTTCACCAACCTCTGTAGTGCAGCTATCTCAGTGGGAACCTTAGTGTGCTCTATCCTCCTCCTCCTTTCTCACTCCTGTTGAAAAGACTAGGCGTAGGAGACAGATAAAGCTCTACATTTCACCAACCTCTGTAGTGCAGCTATCTCAGTGGGAACCTTAGTGTGCTCTATCCTCCTCCTCCATTCTCACTCCTGTTTAAAAGACTAGGCGTAGGAGACAGATGAAGCTCTACATTTCACCAACCTCTGTAGTGCAGCTATCTCAGTGGGAACCTTAGTGTGCTCTATCCTCCTCCTCCATTCTCACTCCTGTTTAAAAGTCTAGGCGTAGGAGACAGATGAAGCTCTACATTTCACCAACCTCTGTAGTGCAGCTATCTCAGTGGGAACCTTAGTGTGCTCTATCCTCCTCCTCCATTCTCACTCCTGTTTAAAAGACTAGGCGTAGGAGACAGATGAAGCTCTGCATTTCACCAACCTCTGTAGTGCAGCTATCTCAGTGGGAACCTTAGTGTGCTCTATCCTCCTCCTCCATTCTCACTCCTGTTTAAAAGACTAGGCGTAGGAGACAGATGAAGCTCTACATTTCACCAACCTCTGTAGTGCAGCTATCTCAGTGGGAACCTTAGTGTGCTCTATCCTCCTCCTCCTTTCTCACTCCTGTTTAAAAGACTAGGCGTAGGAGACAGATGAAGCTCTACATTTCACCAACCTCTGTAGTGCAGCTATCTCAGTGGGAACCTTAGTGTGCTCTATCCTCCTCCTCCTTTCTCACTCCTGTTTAAAAGACTAGGCGTAGGAGACAGATGAAGCTCTACATTTCACCAACCTCTGTAGTGCAGCTATCTCAGTGGGAACCTTAGTGTGCTCTATCCTCCTCCTCCTTTCTCACTCCTGTTTAAAAGACTAGGCGTAGGAGACAGATGAAGCTCTACATTTCACCAACCTCTGTAGTGCAGCTATCTCAGTGGGAACCTTAGTGTGCTCTATCCTCCTCCTTTCAACCTCTGTAGTGCAGCTATCTCAGTGGGAACCTTAGTGTGCTCTATCCTCCTCCTCCTTTCTCACTCGTGTTTAAAAGGCTAGGCGTAGGAGACAGATGAAGCTCTGCATTTCACCAACCTCTGTAGTGCAGCTATCTCAGTGGGAACCTTAGTGTGCTCTATCCTCCTCCTCCATTCTCACTCCTGTTTAAAAGACTAGGCGTAGGAGACAGATGAAGCTCTGCATTTCACCAACCTCTGTAGTGCAGCTATCTCAGTGGGAACCTTAGTGTGCTCTATCCTCCTCCTCCATTCTCACTCCTGTTTAAAAGACTAGGCGTAGGAGACAGATGAAGCTCTACATTTCACCAACCTCTGTAGTGCAGCTATCTCAGTGGGAACCTTAGTGTGCTCTATCCTCCTCCTCCATTCTCACTCCTGTTTAAAAGACTAGGTAGGAGACAGATGAAGCGCTGCATTTCACCAACCTCTGTAGTGCAGCTATCTCAGTGGGAACCTTAGTGTGCTCTATCCTCCTCCTCCATTCTCACTCCTGTTTAAAAGACTAGGCGTAGGAGACAGATGAAGCTCTACATTTCACCAACCTCTGTAGTGTAGCTATCTCAGTGGGAACCTTAGTGTGCTCTATCCTCCTCCTCCTTTCTCACTCCTGTTTAAAAGACTAGGCGTAGGAGACAGATGAAGCTCTACATTTCACCAACCTCTGTAGTGCAGCTATCTCAGTGGGAACCTTAGTGTGCTCTATCCTCCTCCTCCATTCTCACTCCTGTTTAAAAGACTAGGCGTAGGAGACAGATGAAGCTCTACATTTCACCAACCTCTGTAGTGCAGCTATCTCAGTGGGAACCTTAGTGTGCTCTATCCTCCTCCTCCTTTCTCACTCCTGTTTAAAAGACTAGGCGTAGGAGACAGATGAAGCTCTACATTTCACCAACCTCTGTAGTGCAGCTATCTCAGTGGGAACCTTAGTGTGCTCTATCCTCCTCCTCCTTTCTCACTCCTGTTTAAAAGACTAGGCGTAGGAGACAGATGAAGCTCTACATTTCACCAACCTCTGTAGTGCAGCTATCTCAGTGGGAACCTTAGTGTGCTCTATCCTCCTCCTCCATTCTCACTCCTGTTTAACCTCTTGCTTCTACCTGAGACGCTTGCGTCCCAACTAGAGCTCTGGAAATGCAAATGCGCTACGCTAAATGCTAATAGTATTAGTTAAAACTCAAACGTTCATTAAAATACACATGCAGGGTATCGAATTAAAGTTACACTCGTTGTGAATCCAGGCAACAAGTCAGATTTTTAAAATGCTTTTCGGCGAAAGCATGAGAAGCTATTATCTGATAGCATGCACCAATACACTACAACACAAAAGCCACGCAGGGGACGTAAACAAAATAATTAGCATTTCGGCGTTACACAAACCGCACAATAAAATAGAAAACAGTCCTTACCTTTCACCATCTTCTTTGTTGGCACTCCTAGATGTCCCATAAACACTATTGGGTCTTTATTTCGATTAAATCGGTCCATATAAAGCCAAGATATCGTTATATGTAGACTGTGTGATAAACGAAAAAAACAGCGTTTTCAAAACGTCACGTCATTTTTTTAAATTCAAAAAGTCGACGATAAACTTTCACAAAACACTTCGAAATACGTTTGTAATGCAACTTTAGGTATTAGTAAACGTTAATAAGCGATAAAATTCATCAGGAGGCGATGTAAAGATCATTAGCTGTCCGTCTGGAAAAATGTCCGGCTAGAAACTCAACGAAAATATCCGGTCCTAGACCTGAAGAAATACGGTGCCCTGCATGTGTTTGACCAAGAAAAAACTCGAAGGGAAATGACAAGACTCTAGACACCGTGTGGAAGCTGTAGGTACTGCAACCTCAGTCAATTAATTGTGGTTCACCTTTATCAATGGGTTCAAGTAGCGCATGGATATATTTTCCCATTTTCAGTGATCAGTTTTTCCTGTGCTTTTCGATGTAAATGCCGTTCTGGTAAAGCCACAGCAGTGATTTAACCAGTTTTATAAACGTCTGAGTGTTTTCTATCCACACAGACTAAGCAAATGCATATACTATATTCCTGGCATGAGTAGCAGGGCGCTGAAATGTTGCGCGATTTTTAAAAGACTAGGCGTAGGAGACAGATGAAGCACTGCATTTCACCAACCTCTGTAGTGCAGCTATCTCAGTCGGAACCTTAGTGTGCTCTGTCCTCCTCCTCCATTCTCACTCCTGTTTAAAAGACTAGGCGTAGGAGACAGATGAAGCTCTACATTTCACCAACCTCTGTAGTGCAGCTATCTCAGTGGGAACCTTAGTGTGCTCTATCCTCCTCCTCCATTCTCACTCCTGTTTAAAAGACTAGGCGTAGGAGACAGATGAAGCTCTACATTTCACCAACCTCTGTAGTGCAGCTATCTCAGTGGGAACCTTAGTGTGCTCTATCCTCCTCCTCCATTCTCACTCCTGTTTAAAAGACTAGGCGTAGGAGACAGGTGAAGCTCTGCATTTCACCAACCTCTGTAGTGCAGCTATCTCAGTAGGAACCTTAGTGTGCTCTATCCTCCTCCTCCATTCTCACTCCTGTTTAAAAGACTAGGCGTAGGAGACAGATGAAGCTCTGCATTTCACCAACCTCTGTAGTGCAGCTATCTCAGTGGGAACCTTAGTGTGCTCTATCCTCCTCCTCCATTCTCACTCCTGTTTAAAAGACTAGGCGTAGGAGACAGATGAAGCTCTACATTTCACCAACCTCTGTAGTGCAGCTATCTCAGTGGGAACCTTAGTGTGCTCTATCCTCCTCCTCCTTTCTCACTCCTGTTTAAAAGACTAGGCGTAGGAGACAGATGAAGCTCTACATTTCACCAACCTCTGTAGTGCAGCTATCTCAGTGGGAACCTTAGTGTGCTCTATCCTCCTCCTCCATTCTCACTCCTGTTTAAATGACTAGGCGCAGGAGACAGATGAAGCTCTACATTTCACCAACCTCTGTAGTGCAGCTATCTCAGTGGGAACCTTAGTGTGCTCTATCCTCCTCCTCCATTCTCACTCCTGTTTAAAAGACTAGGTGTAGGAGACAGATGAAGCTCTACATTTCACCAACCTCTGTAGTGCAGCTATCTCAGTGGGAACCTTAGTGTGCTCTATCCTCCTCCTCCATTCTCACTCCTGTTTAAAAGTCTAGGCGTAGGAGACAGATGAAGCTCTACATTTCACCAACCTCTGTAGTGCAGCTATCTCAGTGGGAACATTAGTGTGCTCTATCCTCCTCCTCCATTCTCACTCCTGTTTAAAAGTCTAGGCATAGGAGACAGATGAAGCTCTACATTTCACCAACCTCTGTAGTGCAGCTATCTCAGTCGGAACCTTAGTGTGCTCTATCCTCCTCCTCCATTCTCACTCCTGTTTAAAATACTAGGTAGGAGACAGATGAAGCTCTACATTTCACCAACCTCTGTAGTGCAGCTATCTCAGTGGGAACCTTAGTGTGCTCTATCCTCCTCCTCCATTCTCACTCCTGTTTAAAAGACTAGGCGTAGGAGACAGATGAAGCTCTACATTTCACCAACCTCTGTAGTGCAGCT
Organism: Oncorhynchus nerka; assembly: GCF_034236695.1. NCBI lineage: Eukaryota > Metazoa > Chordata > Actinopteri > Salmoniformes > Salmonidae > Oncorhynchus > Oncorhynchus nerka. Next base: position 76,221,299 of record NC_088409.1, read on the forward strand.
ATCTCAGTGGGAACCTTAGTGTGCTCTATCCTCCTCCTCCATTCTCACTCCTGTTTAAAAGACTAGGCGTAGGAGACAGATGAAGCTCTACATTTCACCAACCTCTGTAGTGCAGCTATCTCAGTGGGAACCTTAGTGTGCTCTATCCTCCTCCTCCATTCTCACTCCTGTTTAAAAGTCTAGGCGTAGGAGACAGATGAAGCTCTACATTTCACCAACCTCTGTAGTGCAGCTATCTCAGTGGGAACCTTAGTGTGCTCTATCCTCCTCCTCCATTCTCACTCCTGTTTAAAAGACTAGGCGTAGGAGACAGATGAAGCTCTACATTTCACCAACCTCTGTAGTGCAGCTATCTCAGTCGGAACCTTAGTGTGCTCTATCCTCCTCCTCCATTCTCACTCCTGTTTAAAAGACTAGGTAGGAGACAGATGAAGCTCTGCATTTCACCAACCTCTGTAGTGCAGCTATCTCAGTGGGAACCTTAGTGTGCTCTATCCTCCTCCTCCATTCTCACTCCTGTTTCAATGACTAGGCGTAGGAGACAGATGAAGCTCTACATTTCACCAACCTCTGTAGTGCAGCTATCTCAGTGGGAACCTTAGTGTGCTCTATCCTCCTCCTCCATTCTCACTCCTGTTTAAAAGACTAGGCGTAGGAGACAGATGAAGCTCTACATTTCACCAACCTCTGTAGTGCAGCTATCTCAGTGGGAACCTTAGTGTGCTCTATCCTCCTCCTCCATTCTCACTCCTGTTTAAAAGACTAGGCGTAGGAGACAGATGAAGCTCTACATGTCACCAACCTCTGTAGTGCAGCTATCTCAGTGGGAACCTTAGTGTGCTCTATCCTCCTCCTCCATTCTCACTCCTGTTTAAAAGACTAGGCGTAGGAGACAGATGAAGCTCTGCAAGCGAGGCCTTTAGATAAATATTTGGGTTGAAGTCTGACAAATGCGTCTCTCTCCATTTCTGGAGTGGAGTAAGCTGTGAGGGACATGGGGTCTCAGACAGGGAGGCAGACATCTCCGTCTCCTGACATCTTGGTGCCACCACCAGGCGCTACGGTTTACTTTTCTATTCCGCTGTTATGTTCTCTCTCTTTACTCTTTGTAGCAGTGATTTGGTTTTTGGGGTCTGTGAGTTGATTGAGATACAAACAAATAACCATGTGAAGTCCACACCTCATCTGAGTGCTTTGTCTCTCTCTCTCTTTGGATGTGAAACCAACAGGTGTGAATGGTATCATGATGTGTTGGGTTTTGTTCCGGGTTCTTTGGCACGAGGGGCCTGGTTATAGTGTCTGGTCTGGATCACAGACCCACGGGGTGGAATCTGAAATGTTAGAAGAGCCACCTGCATCACCTAAGCCACCCTCTGCACATGCTCCTCCAGTCCATTAGAAAATTAGCCAGTGTGTCTGTGTGTAGGTGCTCATATGTGTGCATGCATGAGTGTCAGCATCTACATCCTGTCTACTGTATTTATAAAAACTTGCAGGTACAAGAAGTTTTAGTGATTTTGCATCCAAGTCCCAGTAAAAATGATACCATTGTTAAGGAGTCTGAGACTATAGTTTTAATACTAAAGTTCTAACATAAGCTTCTTCCCTACAGCTTATTTGAACCATGAGCATATTGCACGCTATTGAACATCTCAGCAAGGATCGTCCTACTTGGTTTTTGATGTACAAAACGTCTTAAATAAGGTACGGATTTCAATCTCACACCAAGCCGTTATACATTGTCATCCCAGTAAAGGAATAACATTTTTCATCTTTATGCCAATAACTGATAAAACTTAGTTTGGTAGAGACAATTCTGTGACTGTGGTATGAAGACACTAGTCTCTATTGGGACTGGTCCTTGGCCTTTTGTCCAGTGTGCTGTTCTAGAGGAGCCAGACAGCTGTGCTGTGTCGGCCAGGGCAGCGGCTGGGGAGCGGGCCACGGCCTGTATGGTTTTTATCTGAAGTGGAATTGCTAGGACCCTAGGGTTACAAACACATGAATGGGCCTAGTGTGCCTGCTTCTGCTTTGACGTCACCCATCGCCGTGGAAGTGACAGGCTCGTTAACCAGGTACCCGCCAGCGACATCCCAGCATGCCTTTCAGAGGGGACCTGGATCTGCCACCAGGCCCAAACTGAGACCAAGACATACTATTGATCTGCACATTGTAGATGTACTGTATTCGGCTGCATTTACACAGGCAGCCCAATTCTGATCTTTTGTTTCACTCTGAATAAGATCTGATGTGAAAATATCTGATTTTATTGGTCAAAAGACCAATTAATAGGAAAAAGATCAGAAATGGGCTGCCTGTGTAAACACAGTCTTAAGTGTTATCATGGTTGAGTGATATACTGACTTACTCAGGCAGGTTTTGGATGTGAGTTATTAATATGCAATGTGTGATGTGTATGGGCCTAGTATATGCCCAGTATTAAAATGAGTACACAGAAATATTTTGAGGATAATAATGTGTTCAGGAGACACTTCTGTATCTACTTTTATTGTGTTTACAAAGAGCTGACTAACCTTTCTTTTGGCATGTAGTCAAGGCCAGGAAGCCAAGTAAGACTGCAATTTCTAATTTCTTTCATGTTAAGAGCTCAATGTACTATAAGTTACAGTATAGATGTAATGTTTCAAAAGCCTTTTTTGCTCTGGTAATATTAGAAGAAATAACCACACAATACACAAAGTATGAAATATTTGTTCACATATATTTTTTTATGGCATAATTTTTTTTTAAAGTACATTAAGAAATAGAAGCTTCAGTTTATAAAACTTTCCAGCAGAAATCAATGATGGGCCAGCATCAGCCTTTTTCTTTAACAGAAAGGTCTATTCTCTATATCGAAAGAAAATCGCTACATTTTGTCCTGTGCTACCTTTATTTCCCATGAAAGCACCAGCTGTCTGTCTTTTTCTTTTATAAAATATAAATTATTGAAAAATATTCAAATGTTTGTGAACTAAATACATAAAAAGTATCTCATTAACAAAAATACAGAAACACTATAAAATATACAAAAAACAACACCATCCATAACAAAACAGGTTTCCTAATGGATCAGTTTGAGATATGGTAATATGGTAAGGTATCTGTGTATGTATGTATTTAGTCCATTTAGAAATATCTGTGCAATACTTGTGTCTACAACTTAACGTATATGACATTTACTGAAACAAACTCGACTTTGAAGTCCAAACAGACACATATATATGTTCCATTTAAACAGAGAAAGATATTATATTCTGATCTACTCAAAATGGTGACTGGCTTGGAGCTGGAAGGCATCGTCAACAACAAGTTAAGCATATATTTAAATATCTGAACAGTTGTCCTAACATTTAAAAAAAAACATTCTTTGACGTAAAAACATCTGAACAGTAATAATGAAACAGTGATGTGAATCCTGGTCATGTAGCGTGCATAAACGACGGAACCACAGAGACTGGGTGGATTGACTTGTTCAAGAGAATTCAATCTTCTCTACACAATTACATGTTTGTGTGTGTGGGTGTGTGTTTATGCTGACCGACACTTGAAGTACCAACTCTGTGGTTAGTTGCCCAACTAAAAAGTAACTAATATGGAAAGAAATCGCTTTCCTATAATCTCAAGGGGGAACTACAGTCAGTCCAGCCAAATCTCTTCGCTGAGTCCTAACGCTGAGTGCTTTCCAACAAATCAAAAGATCAAAGCAGAAACAACACTTTGAACGCGAGGGAATAACGGTCCCTGTCCTCCAAGATGGTGGACATACCCAAAGCTCTATCTATCGCCCAGACCTCACATGGGTTTGGTTATTATTCCTGCTTAGTCTCTTGCTTATTTGTTTAATCTGGGTCTTAATAAAGCGTTAGGAAATACAATCTGTACAAATAGACATTTCAAAACCTATTTTCATCAATATGGGTAACATTCAGCCACTGTAAACAACAACATTTGTATTTTAAGATGATATTTCTTGACTTCGGCTTTTCCCATAATGCCTGCGTACAGTCATGTTCCCACTGACGAGCAACCAACAAAACTACTGTGGATCTTCAGCAAGCCGCACAAGTACATACAGTTTTCAGGGCATATCATTTCATTTATCCATTTCATATACTGAATGGGATGTCCTTTTGTCTTAGAAACAATAGAAAAGCATGTACAAAGCATGGTAAGAAAATAGCATACAATGCCACATCTCTCCAAGTAGTCCTTTAGCTCAACTGTTTATGGTAGTCCTGTTTCCTATAGATCTCTACCTCCTCTGACAGTGGTGAAAGGGAGCATCTATACAAACACTTCAGTTAACAAAAGCCTCCAAGCTGTGCAACAGCACAAGCATTATCTCATCCTCATGCCATAATGATGATCATTCTCTTTAACTTCACAACTCGACGGTTCCCTCCCAAAACCACCCAGTCCTCTTCTTCAAACAGTCATCCAAAGTTTATACTCCTTGCTTCGAACCCTTATCTTTTCATCCTACTACCATCATGCACCTCGATATACCTTACCTATCTATGGCAGCTTCCCTTCATTCAGAGACCACATTACACACAAAAATACAGTACACTCTACATTCCTAAGCTTTCCGACAAAAACAATCCCTCATGTACATGGCTCGCAATTCAATCTGTCAACAACAGGTCCCTCCCTCTTTGTTCTCGTCTAAAACAATGCTAAAATGGGGGCATGGAAAACCACTTAATATACAGATTGAGCACGTTTGACTCTTTTGTGTCCAAATACTTTCAAAACTCACCACAGAAAGGGTGTCTAAGGACTTTTATTACTGGTGGCAGGACAGTAATGTATGCAATCTGCAAAGTCCTGGTGGCAGGACAGTAATGTATGCAATCTGCAAAGTCCTGGTGGCAGGACAGTAATGTATGCAATCTGCAAAGTCCTGGTGGCAGGACAGTAATGTATGCAATCTGCAAAGTCCTGGTGGCAGGACAGTAATGTATGCAATCTGCAAAGTCCTGGTGGCAGGACAGTAATGTATGCAATCTGCAAAGTCCTGGTGGCAGGACAGTAATGTATGCAATCTGCAAAGTCCTGGTGGCAGGACAGTATATTTCTATAGCGAAGCGGCAAATGTGCAAAGGAGAAAGCGTCAGTTTTAAAGCAACGGTTACTTTCAGTTGTCTATCAACCGTTCTTGGTATGAGTAAGTTACTCTCTATCCAACCTATGAAAATGAGTAAAAAGGCCAGTGTCTAGTGTCGTCTGTATAACCAAATCAGCATGTTTCAGTTATTGGGCTTTCGCAGAGAGGAGACAGGACTAACTTAGCCTTAAATGGTGCAATGTTTGGTTTCAGAATAGCTTCATCAGCATAAAAAAAACTCAACAGGGGAACCCTGGTCGGACTGAGACTCAACAGTACAATCTCAACGATAATACTGGCACAAACATTATGCTTCTGAAACAACAGTAAAAAATAAAAAATACTTTTTTGGTCCAAGCTGAGAACTCTACCCAATGCCTATTGTGTGCAGTGGCATAGAAACAGTGACCTACTTCCACTACTTTCCATTTTTCATTTGGCAACAAATTCCATAGAAGGAACTCTCCATCCATGCAATGTCCTTCCCTAAAATGAATCCTTCACTGTCTCTTGGCCCTCTTCCTCAATGACAGTTCTTTGTCCTACTTAGGCTAAACGGCCACTCTATTCTAATTGATGGCTTTCCATGTGCCTTGAGTTACTAAGTAATACCTGTATCTATCTCAAATGCAACAAATTATGAATTTGCACATTTGGCATAGTGCTTTCTTTCTGAACATCGTTTGACAACAGCTCAAAATGATACAGACCGCAGTTTAGGTGTTAAGAATGAACATGTTTGGTCCCAAAATGGACGCCCCCTTTTACCGGACGGTAAATATCAATCTCTGAGCCCCAGTCCCCTCGGCTCCTTTACTCTCCTCTTCTCTCATCCCTCTGTTTTCACTCGTCCGCATCAGGCTTGACGTCCAGCATTGCGTGGAGCTCCTCGGGGGTGTATCCCAGCAGGCTTTTCAAGTCACAGACAAAGCGGTAGACATAGCGCTTCCCTGATGTCTTGTGGATTATGTTCTTGTCGTAGTAGTAGCGCAGGCCTCGGCTCAGCTTTTCGTAGTTCATCTTGGGCTTGTTTTTCCTCTTCCCCCACCTCCGAGCCACCTGAGTCACAGAGGGAAAAGGCACCCTGTTACACTGTGTATCAAACTTGAGACTGAGCTCTGCACTAACCTCACAATACAATGTTATCGTGTACATGTCTTCTCTTGACATGGATCGATATTTAATGTAGCTAAATGTACCTGATACCACTAAGGTTCCTTTAAGTCTAAGTGAGGCAAATGACAGTGTTGTTGGCATCACATTAAAAAGAGATCAACCTCCTCTGTCTAACTGTTTAGGGCCCCCATGCCATGTAAGGTCAGTGGTGGGGGGGTCATGACCTCTCACCTCGTCAGGGTCGGACAGCTTGAACTCCCAGCCGTCTCCCGTCCAGCTGATGAAGGACTGACAGGATTTGTCCGTCAGAAGCTCCAGCAGAAACTGCCACAGCTGGATGGGGCCACTGCCTGCAGAGCAGAACCAGGATAAGGGAGAGAGAGGTTAGAACACAGAGAGAGGAGCCTTGTTTTCAGTATAATACAGATCAGTATGACAGAACATGTCATCATCAGCCACATGCAAACACAGCATGACTGACTGTTCTCCTCATGCTTCTCATTAACTACTCGTCTTAGGGTCATTCATTTCCTACTATAAAAAGACACATATCCAATTCTAAATCAGACGTGCACAAGGCACAATAGTGGAGAGAAAGTGTTTTCACAGGCAAGGGTCCCATTCATCATGAATCCCTTTGAGTACACTTTACCCTCTGCAGTATCTGGAGTTCACAGCATATTTTTGTCTGACTGTATGAATTCCATGGCAATGAAATCACTGTGGTTTAAAAATAAGAGGGGGTCTTCATATGATGCTGTGTGTGTGTGTGTGTGTGTGTGTGTGTGTGTGTGTGTGTAGACATTTAATCTAATTGGTAAATAAATGTTGCTTGCCTTCTGTAATGTTCAGATATGCACTGGTAATGCAATATACTATAAAAGCAGTTTAATGCATTTACCTACAATTTGAATACAAATATATACGTATATATTTGTACACTTAACAAATGGCCTAAATGTGACAACCAGAACTGCTGGGGTTATTTCATGTGTGTTGAAAAGAAAAAGAGTAGCAGAAGAGAAAAACAAAGCTTCGGTACTCTTTGATCTTGTGGTTTTCTGTACAGACAGAAAACCCCACTCAGTTCAAATCACACCTGCCTATGCAGTGGCTGCTTAGCAAAGCTGTAGCAGAGCGGAGCTGTTAACTCCCAGAACTGGCTCATAAACGCACCCTTATACAACACAAACCAAAGCTTTCAGAGAAATGGAACCGTAGGTTGAACACTTGAAAGCAAAATAAGTCATCTTCAATCCAGGCCTTCTTCACTCAGTTATGAACATGAATGCAAAGACGCAACACCCAAACTTCAGCAAATAATCCTCCAGATCAAGTCACATTCCAAAAATCCCACTACTGTAACAGTGGGCCCACATAAGGATGATACAACAGTGCCCGTTTCCAATCCCCTCGAGCGCTCAGACGAAAATGTTGGCGACCCCCCCAAAAAATCGCCAAAAATATGTTATAAGCCTCCAAGCAGAATGGGCCTCATTGAAAAAACATCTACGGTGGAGAAAGGGTGGGGGGCTGGCATTCATAGTACTGTTTAGGATCTGCCCTTAGGCTTTACAGATGAGGCTGTAGCCTGTGCAGGGTGGACAGAGAGAGACAGGGACACAGAGAGAGAGACAGAGAGAGAGTCTTTAGTGTTTTGAAACTTCTGTATGTGTAATGTTTACTGTTAATTTTTTATTGTTTATTTCATTTTTGTATATTATCTACCTTACTTGCTTTGGCAATGTTAACACATGTTTCCCATGCCAATAAAGCCCTTTGAATTGAATTGAGAGAGAGCGAGAGAGAGATAGATAGGAGGAGTAGGCTGTAATTGTCCAAGGCACTGTGGCTGACTGCCTGCTGCATCCCAAGAGCTGACAGAAGTGTGATTGGTGATGAGAAACACAGTCAACCTCTGAGTTGACGACTGACTGAGCCTCACTTATCTCACACCTTCTTTATCACACCAACTCATCACTGTGTGTGACAGAGAACCATGTGTGTGCCTGTCAGTGCCCAGCTACTGGGACAGGAAGCCAAAACACGTTTTCATCAACAGCTATTTGAGATACTACTGTACATACACGTCTTACTCTTTTTTTTTGGGGGGGCAGATTCTCTCTATTATCACATAGTAAGAAAATGCATGTGTTGCTTGGGGGCCTAATGGGGGTGATCTTTCTCTTGGCTGCAGGACTGGATACAGGGTGCTAACCGTTAATAAAAATGGTTGTTGCCAGCTAGACATAAGCATATTGAAGTCTTATGTTGATTTTCTTCTCTTTAGTTCTGCATGACTAAAAGCTCTGAGAAAGTATCCCGACTCCAATGAAAATATGTGAACATGCATTAGCCTCTGAACATGAGTCTACGGTAGCTTTGTATCTAATGCTACATCATTGTACACATAGGGAAGTGAATTACTTTGTGAATTAAATGTATGAATGATGACATGCAGCAAATAACCTACAGATGTAGGATCTTAATTTGAGTCAGTTTACTACAGCAGGAAAATAATCCTGCAGCAACAGGAAATGTGAATTATTATGTGAATTATAATTCATGGACATTTTTGTAGGGGATGATAGATTTTTCATTAGGGAAAATCAAGTCTGACATTTCTAAGTGGAAATTACAAACTTCAGAAGCCTTTTAAAACCATTGCAGGAAAGTTCTCCTTCAACAGGGTGGATCAAATTAAGATTCTACATCTTTACCACAAACTGGCATTATATTACTAATGTCAAAGGCTTCAATGAGGGCATGCCAATTGTTTATATCTATCTTTCACTTTATCTTATCATCAAAAGATGAATGCATAAATTAGGTCATTTACATAATTGATTAGTACAGACAACCTTGCAGATCAGAAATGACCTTGAGATGCCAATTGTGGGCAATGCCTTATGCAATCTGAAGTAAGTGACGTGTGTGTTCTGGCATTTCCCTTCTTCCCTACTAACGACCTTGTGACTGCAATTTAACACAGAGGGGAGAAAGTCCCCAAAGGACTAGACTTTCTAGTGCATTAAAGTTATTGAGAGACTGTTTCCCCTTAAATTGCTTCTCAGTCTCCATAGATGTACAGTGCATTAGGAAAGTATTCAGACCCCTAGACTTCTTACACATTTTGTTACGTTACAGCCTTATTCTAAAATGGATGAAATCGTTGTTTTTCCTCATCAATCTACACACAATACCACCAAGCAAAAACAGGTTTTTAGATTTTTTTTGCAAATGTATTACAAAAAAACCTGAAATATGACATTTACATAAGAATTCAGACCCTTTACTCAGTACTTTGTTGAAGCACCTTTGGCAGCGATTACAGCCTCGATTCTTCTTGGATGTTACGCTACAAACTTGGCACACCTGTATTTGGGGAGTTTCTCACATTCTTCTCTGCAGATCCTCTCAAGCTCTGTCAGGTAGGATGGGGAGTGTTGCAGCACAGCTATTTTTAGGTCTTTCCAGAGAAGTTTGACTGGGTTCAAGTCCGGGCTCTGTCTGGGCCACTCAAGGACATTCAGAGACTTGTCCTGAAGCCACTCCTGTGTTGTCTTGGCTGTGTGCTTAGCGTCATTGTCCTGTTGAAAGGGGAACCTTTGCCCCAGTCTGAAGTCCAGAGCGCTCTGGAGCAGGATTTCATCAAGGATCTCTCTGTACTTTTCTCTTTTCCTCAGTCCTGACTAGTCTCCCAGTCCCTGCCGCTGAAAAACATCCCCACAGCATGATCCTGCCACCACCATGCTTCACCATAGGGATGATGCCAGGTTTCCTCCAGACGTGACGCTTGGCATTCAGGCCAAAGAGTTCAATCTTGGTTTCATCAGACTAGAGAATCTTGTTTCTCATGGTCAGAGTCCTTTATGTGCCTTTTGGCAAACACCAAGCAGGCTGTCATGTGCCTTTTACGGAGTTGTGGCTTCTGTCTGGCCATTCTATTATAAAGGCCTGATTGGTGGAGTGCTGCAGAGATGGTTGTCCTTCTGGAAGGTTCTCCCATCTCCACAGAGGAACACTGGAGCTCTGTTAGGGTGACCATCGCCTTCTTGGTTACCTCCCTAAGCAAGGCCATTCTCCCCTAATTGCTCAAGTCTTGGTGGTTCCAAACGTCTTCCATTTAAGAATGATGGAGGCCACTGTGTTCTTGGGGACCTTCAATGCTGCAGAAATGTTTTGGTACCCTTCCCCAGATCTGTGCCTCGACACAATCCTGTCTCGGAGCTCTACGGACAATTTCCTTCAACCTCATGGTTTGGTTTTTGCTTTGACATGCACTGTCAACTGTGGGACCTTATATAGACAGGTGTGTGTGCCTTTCCAAATCATGTCCAATCAAGTGAATTTACCACAGGTGGACTCCAATCAAGTTGCAAAAATACAATTTGTAATAAATGCGCAAAAATGTCTAAAAACCTATTCTCGCTTTGTCATTATGGGTTATTGTGTGTAGATTCATGTGGGGGAAAAAAATCATTTTATCCATTTTAGAATAAGGCTGTAACGTAACAAAATGTGGAAAAGGTCAAGGGGTCTGAATAATTTCTGAATGCACTGTATATATGCGGTATATGTGCTCTACTTTGAAACACAGAGAATTCCCCTCCCTTACCGAAAGACCACATGGATTTCACGTGTTCACACGTGAAGTATTCCAAAAACACCTTTTCAAATTATTTCACGTGAAATCATGTGATTTTCCACATGTGAAATCATGTGGTTTTTCTGTATAGGTTCCAAAATGTCAAATGGTGAATAGGGATTTAAGTAGCAACGAACTGAAAACCTCATAAAAGGAATACTAAAATAGAAATGTGCCAGACCTTGGATCTTTTTTTTACTTCTAAAATGTGTTTCTTTCTGTTTAAATAGAAGAAAGAGTAGTTTTTTCATCAGGTAGAAAGAAAGGAGCTATAACAGTGTTAAGTGCACAGGGCAGGTATCGTTTTGTGTTTGCACCCGGGTTGCCAAGACGACCTGGAAAATAGGTTGAGATGCGGCCACAGATAAAACGGTGCAGATGAAAAAGTCAGAAGTGCAAAACAACGCGAGATGGAGAGAAGAAAGAGAAGAGGCTGAGAGCAAGTGTTTCCTGTAAGTGCATGACTCTGGGCCTGCAGTGCCACAGAGGCTGATATAGAAGAGTGTATATAAAACGCTCTCAGCCAGAAGCTGTGCTGCCAGTTACGGAGACCCAGTTACATTGAGGTACACCTACAATATGTACAACTGCTGCAACTGCCTGGCAAACATGTAACATAGGGCCCAGTTGGGTGGCATAACAACGCCTGTAAGAAGTAAGAGGGATTAACGTTTGGCCATGCCTATTGTAGTTGATCGCACATTTTTCAAACTGTAACCTGCATTTAGTCATCTTATCTATCAATATAGAGAGAGGGCTCTAACTCCTCTAGCTTCACAATGAGATAGGGTGCAGGCCAGGCAGCAGGCTGCTACCCAGCCTGACAGCTTAGGGGAGTCTGCCACTTGCACAGTCAATGTAGTCAACTCAGCTATCCCCACTGATAGCCTCGATCTAGGTTTGGCAAAACTAAACATGGCGGTGTTCGCCTAAGCAATCTCACTGAAATAAAGAACTCCTCCATGCCTGTCATTATTGAATGAGATTGTGATATCTCACATTTTAAAATAGGGCTACTTAATGTTAGATCCCTCATTTCCAAAGCAGTCATAGTCAATTAACTAATCACTGATCATAACCTTGATGTGATTGGCCTGACTGAAACATGGCTCAAGCCTGATGAATTTACTTTGTTAAATGAGGCCACTAGTGTAACTCCTCCTGGTTTTGTCCCGTGGAATAAATATTGTGGATCTAAATGTTTTTTCTTATAATCCGTGACTATCGTACCACCATTTTATTAAGTTTGCAATGGCAACTAATAATCTGCTCAGACCCCAACCAAGGATTGTCAAAATCTGCGCTATAAATTCTCGGACAACCCAAAAATTCATAGATGTCCTTCCAGACTCCCTCCACCTACCCAAGGACGTTGGTGTACAAAAATCAGTTAACCACCTAACTGAGGATCTAAATTTAACCTTGCACTACACCCTAGATGCAGTCTCACCCCTAAAAACATTTGTCAAAAGAAATTAGCTCCCTGGTACACATAAAATACCCAAGCCCTTAAATTAGAATGGAAATGGTGCTCCATCAAACTGTAAGTCTTCCGACTAGCTTGAAGAGACAGTACAGTGCAATATCGAAGTGCCCTCACTGCCGCTCGACCAGCCTATTTTTCCAACCTAATTGAGGAGAGTAAGAACAATCCAAAATGTACTTTTTATACTGTTGCAAAGCTAATTAAAAAGCAGCATTCCCAAAGAGAGGATTGCTTTTACTTTACTTCAGCAGTGATGAATTCATTAACTTCTTCGACAAAAAGATAATGATCATTAGAAAGAAAATTAGGGACTCCTCTTTGAATCTGTGTATTTCTCCAAAGCTCAGTTGTCCTGAATCTGCACAGAACTGCCAGGACATAGGATCACTGGAGATACTAAAGCTTTTTAATGCTGAATCTGTTGACACATTCACACAAATAGTCATGGCCTCTAAACCTTCCAGCTGCATACTGGACCCTATTCCAACTAGACTACTGAAAGAGATACTTCCTGTGCTTGGCCCTCCTATGTTGAACATAATAAACGTCTCCCTGTCCTCCAGATGTGTACCAAACTCACTAACCAAGGCAGTATATGAAGCCTCTCTTGAAAAAGCCAAGCCTTGACCCGTGAAATGTAAAAAATGATTGGCCTAAATTGAATCTCCCATTCCCCTCCCCCCCAAAATTAAAAAGCTGTCTTCAAGTATACAAAACGCTACACTCTAGCTGTAGACCCCATCAAAACACGGAGACTACACTCGTGAAGGTGGTAAATTACCTTTCAATGGCATCAGACCGAGGCTCTGCATCTGTCCTCGTGCTCCTAGACCTGCTTTTGACACCATCGATCAACATATTATTTTGGAGAGATTGGAAACCCTAATTGGTCTACACGGAAAAGTTCTTCCTTGGTTTAGATCTTATCTGTCGGAAAGATATCAATTCATCTCTGTGGATGATTTGTCCTCTGACATTGTCCTCTATCTGCTGTTTGATCTGACAATTAATATTGATAATTGTACAGTCGTCTCAAATAAAGCTGTGAAGGACCTCGGCGTTACTCTGGACCCTGCTCTCTCTTTTGAGGAACATAATAAAGAATATTTCAAAGGGAGGTTTTTCCCCATCTTCGTAACATTGCAAAAATCTGAAACTTTTTGTACAAAAATTATGCAGAAAAGCTAATTCATACATTTGTCACTTCTAGATTAGACGACTGCAATGCTCTACTCTCCGGCTACCTGGATAAAGAACTAAATAAACTTCAGTTAGTGGTAAATACGTCTGCTAGAATCTTGACAAAAATGTGTATCATATTACTCCAGTGCTAGCCATCCTGTTGAGGCTAGGGCTGATTTCAATGTTTTACTGCTAACCTACAAAGCAGTACATGGACTTGCTCCTACCCATCTCTCCGATTTGGTCCTACTATACATACATACATACATACATACATACATACATACATACATACATACATACATACATACATACATACATACATACATACATACATACCTACACGTTACGCTATGGTCACAAGACGCAGGCCTCCTCAATGTCCCTAAAATGTTGAAGCAAACAGCTGGAGGCAGAGCTTAGAGCTCAATTTTCATGGAATGGTCTGCCTATCCATGTATGAGACGCAGACACGGTCTCAACCTTTAAGTCTTTACTGAAGAGTCATCTCTTCAGTAGGTCCTATGATTGAGTGTAGTCTGGCCCAGGGGTGCGAAGGTGAACGGCAAGGCACTGGAATGACGAACCACCCTTGCTGTCTCTGCCTGGCCGGCTCCCCTCTCTCCACTGGGATTCTCTGCCTCTAACCCTATTATGGGGGCTGAGCCACTAGCTTACTAGTGCTACGCCATGCCGTCCCTAGGATATGTGCGTCACATCGTGCCAGGCTTTTTTTGCTCTACTCGACATGAGTGGGTTGTGTCACTGACGTGATCTTACGGTCTTGCTCCCCCACGGGCTTGTGCGGTGCAGGAGATCTTCGTGGGCTATACTCAGCCTTGTCTCAGGGTAGTATGTTGGTGGTCTGTTGCTTTGGCAAAGTGGGTGGAGGTATATCCTGCCTGGTTGGCCCTATCTGAGGGTATCGTCGACCAGGGCCACAGTGTCCCCCAAACCCCCCCATCTCAGCCCCCAGTATCTATGCTGCAATAGTCTGTTCCGTGGACGTGCTACCTTGTCGCGGACATGCTGTTTTCGACTCTCCCTCTATCTCGCGCTCTATTGCACCTGCTGTCTTGACCTCTGAATGCTATGGCTATGAAAAGCCAACTGACATTTACTCGTGATGTGCTGACCTGTTGCACCCTCTACAACCACTGTGATTATTATTTGATCCTGCTGGTCATCTATAAACATTTGATCATCTTGAAGAACAATCTGGCCTCAATGGCCATGTACTCTTATAATCTCAACCCGGCACAGCCAGAAGAGGACTGGCCACCCCTCAGAGCCAGGTTCCTCTCTACTCAGTACAGCCAGAAGAGGACTGGCCACCCCTCAGAGCCAGGTTCCTCTCTACTCAGTACAGCCAGAAGAGGACTGGCCACCCCTCAGAGCCAGGTTCCTCTCTACTCAGTACAGCCAGAAGAGGACTGGCCACCCCTCAGAGCCAGGTTCCTCTCTACTCAGTACAGCCAGAAGAGGACTGGCTACCCCTCAGAGCCAGGTTCCTCTCTAAGTTTCTTCCTAGATTTCTGCCTTTCTAGAGAGTTTTTCCTAGCCACTGTGCTTCTACATTTGCATTGCTTGTTGTTTGGGGTTTTAAGCTGGGTTTCTGGCATAAGCACTTTGTGACATCTGCTGACGTAAAAGGGCTTTATTAATACATTTGATTGATGGATTTATTAATTTCGTCTGACCTGTGTATCCTGCGAGTGCTGCGGCGGGGATGACAGGTTTGTCCTTGCTGAGGTCTGAGCGCTCCCTGACGTAGTCCTTGAAGGTTCCCTTGGGCTTGTGTCCGTGTAGGGCGTTGGGGTAGTCCTCGGAGTCAAAGTTGTCGTAGGATGGGACGCGCTGCAGACTGTTGAAGGAAGACTGGCTGCTCCAGGACTGGGTCAGACGGTCACAGCTTTCAAAGCTCTCAATGCTCTCAAACGAGTCCTGGCCTCCCAGCTTACCTGAGAGACAGAGAGGGGGAGAGCAGAAGCTGTTAGTTGTATTGTCTCATAGTGTGAGAGTGAATGATAATATAATTGTCTGAAAGTAAATAGTTTCGAGCAGGGACATTACGATTTGACAGAGGACAATATTTACAGCAGGAATACACATTAGACATTGGCAGTAAATTACACTCTCACTGAGCTTCTTTGTTCTGTATAACGCAATGTATGGTCTTGGCCCCTTCATTTCACACCTCAGTTTAGCATACGCAACTGGCATTTGATTTTGTCTAATTGGAAGAAGATCAATACAAATTGAATGGCTATTTCTGGCCTCAGCAAAGATAAGAGGAGCATTTCAACTGAGAGCTATTAAAGAATGAAAGATAACCCAGTGCCTCGACTGATGCTGAAATCTTCAATTGCACAAATTGAAGCCACGTGTGGTTTTCGGTGGTGCCACAAATACTTTCCCACATTGAGAAAGCACAATGTGCTGCCAAAAACCCTGGGATTTATTATGTACAAGGCCTGGACATACCTTGCAGGCGAATGCCCAGTCAGTCCACTGAATTGGTTCTGTGTACAGTAAAATCCCTGATACCCCCTATTCATTTGTTCAGCTGGGGGATTTGAGAAGAAAATCCCAGCTTTATTGGTATCAATGTAAACCACACTGTTAATTCTTCTCCAAACGATCAGTGGGAAAGCAACCAGATGTGCATGTGATAAAGTAAACAGAGCGGTTCATGAGAAAGAAAACCCACGCTCTCTGACACTCTGTCACTCTCTGTCCTTGCTTGCTGAGAACAACCTCAAGGTTGAGATGTGAGAAACAGAGATGAGAAAGTTGAGAGAGAGAAAAAAAATGTGGTTGTTTTTTAAGGTTACCTCGCTTGAGCTGTTTTACATGAAAGCTATAGGGACAGACAGCTCTCATGAACCGTGTGGCTTTATTCACTTCTCACTCTTGACACAAACAATTTATTTTCTCCTCGAGGTGAGTTTGCTTGATCCACAAGCCAGCTATAGGGCCTCCTTTCTACTATCCTGGTACATGCAGTGACGTGGCAGGGCAAGACTGGAGAACATCAGCAAAATCACACGCACACAGTGATGTTCACGAACCCAACACAATTAGCTAGACCTCAAGACTCACACAAATCATATCTATCATAGAATCATACTGTATGGATTGAATCAGATTGAATCAGAGTCTCAGTCTTATGCAGAACTGAGACATGGACTAAAGGCCTACTCAAGTATTGGCCCCAAGTTACCAAAGTTAACTTGTTCCTCTTTGAGATAGGGCACTTAAAATAGAGCAGCTGTAACAGCCACACTACACTAAACCTTGATTTCCAACCATTTCCTTCACTATCTTGTGTGTAACCCCTCACCTCTGCTGATGCGGCCCACACACATGTTGTCGGGGGAGACCACCTCCTGTTTGACGGAGAAGTAGTCCCCCTGAAGTGGGTTGAGGGGCATGTCCCGGAGGATGACGTTGGGGTATTCACTTTCGTACTTGAGTGACAGCAGGTCCTCTGAGCTGATTGGGTGAAGGGTCTGGTAGGACTCTGTGATGAAGCCCGGCTCGGAGTATTCAGAGGGAGGAACGCACTGGGCATGTTCAACGCCATAGCCTGGAGAAATACAGGAGTAGGAGGCGGATGAGGAGAGAGAGAGAGGGAGGGGGAGGGAGAAAGGGAGGAGGAGAGAAAGATAGAGAGGGATTAAAGCCAGTTTATTTACAGTACATAGGATGTAGTCCCCTCAGTGATACTTACTGACAAAGTAGTCTGAGGTATAGTGGGACTCCTGGAAGGTAGAGGTCAGGCCGTTGACAGGGAAATGCTTTGTGTCTTCTTCATGAAAAATAGATATCAACTGTCACTGACCCCGTCATTGATTTCATGTATCGTATAATAGCCATAAACACACTGCATCCAGTATGGTTGGGCCTAGCTGATGAAATATCAGGAGGACCAGGAGGTAAGGGAGGTCTTCCTCTTCGTCTCAGATTACCATGTAAACGCTAACAGCGCTAACACTTGAAATTGTTTTGCACAAAGATAGACAATGCTGTGCTTCAATACACACTACAGCTAATGTGACAGGAACAGTAAGGATTTCTGAGGCTTGTGATTGATACCAGGGTTGGGCTCAATTTTTAATTGAAGGTAGTCAATTCAGGAAGTAAAGAGAAATCACAATTTAATAATATATCAAAGGCATTTATTACTTCTCAATAAACTGAAAAGTATTTATATAAAGTTTTGACATTTCTGAATATTAAATGACTACAATTCGAATTGAGCCCAACGCTGATTGATATGTTGTACGGAGCATTATGGGTACTGTAGTACAATCATGCTACAGCCTGGGCCTACCTTTCTGAAGCATCTCTAGATGTTCCCAGAGAATGTCGCCCACAAAGTCAGGCGCTAGATCCAGGAAGCGTTCCTTCCCCAAAGCACACAGACTGGCCCCGTTCATACAAAACTTGTGGAAGTCCACACTCTTCAGGCTGAACTCGTTCACCGTCCACGTCAGCCACTCTCCCACGTGGCACTCTGTCCACTGCCTGGGGTCTGAGAGGGACATGGGGGGGAGAGGGAGGGACATGTCACTGAAGTGCTACCCGAGGTCACAGTCATATACATGGTCACAAAATACCTCCACTCCACTCCTCTGGTTTAATCTACACTCCCCTGAACTAGAGATGAGGCCACAGAGCCATTTCACGAGCACATTCATTTTCATTAGCAGTTTCAGTGGGTCATGATTTTAGACCTGCTGTTGCTATTAGAAGTAAGAGGAGAAGTGGTGCAGATACGTGGTGACAGCAACAAGAGACTGTCAGTGAAACCCCAGCTACTTGCAGACTGCCTGGGAGGGCTGGACTGGGGAATCCCAAT
The DNA here is from genome assembly GCF_034236695.1 of Oncorhynchus nerka. Lineage (NCBI taxonomy): Eukaryota > Metazoa > Chordata > Actinopteri > Salmoniformes > Salmonidae > Oncorhynchus > Oncorhynchus nerka. The sequence goes on from NC_088409.1 coordinate 76,239,705, forward strand.
ATAGACCTGCTAATACCAAAATGATGAGCTCTGTGGTATGCCTCAATCGAGGAACCATAATGAATCATTTTTGTCTGTCTCTCTACCCTGGCTTTCTCTGATTCCTACAGTCTGTCTGACAACCAGTACACTCAATCTGTCATTTTGAATATAATGTCACCACTAAGCTATCTTTAGTCATACTGAGAGGAGAGGTTTAGGTTTTGAGTGTGTATATGGAAACATGTCACAGTGGTTAATCTAAAAATATACATGTAAAGTGAGAGGTAGAACAAGAAACAGAGGGAGAGAAGGAGAAATAGAGAGAAAGACACAAAGAGAGAAAGTCATCCCTTGTTTAAATGCCTTACCTTTGGGAATAGCCAGTCGTTGCTGTTCCTTTGTGAAGCCGCTGAACGTGTCCTTCAGAGCCTGCGACATCATCTCTTTACTCCCTGGAGTGAGCAGGGGCACATCTCCACACTCCAGATCTGTCAGTCACACAGGAGAGGGAGACTAGCAGTCAGAGACAGAGCACAGGGCCACACACACACACACACACACTGTCCAGACAGACAGTGTATCAACTTGGGAGAGAATCAATTATATTATAAGGTAGCTGCCGCAAACACATTGGTCAGATACGTGTGTACACAAACAACACATGCTCCAGCTTCCACTCTCCTTGTTGTCACAGGGCCTCAAAGGGAAGGGTTGTTTGTTTGGCAATATAATACATGAATGACTCACACATGGACAAGGTAGAAGGGCTTTAAGAGGCTTTCAGAGGCCATTCTCACTGACCTGGTCACACCCTGGGTGGGACTCACAAGGTGGGGTTAATACCTATCAGTGGCCACTGTGACCTCCTAACTATGTCCTCCCTTGACACACAGAGGGTTTCACCCCGACACCACGGTGGTCAAACGGCAAGGGTCAGGGGTTAGGGACGAGGTGATGATGTCACCCTGAGCCCTGCCAGGCTAGAGGGGGCCGAGGGGGTGTATGGAGGGTGAGGGGTGTCTCTGGGGTCCCAGACACACAGTCTCACTGTTCTTCCCTCACAGCCAGTGGGCCCACAGCAGGAGACAGAGGACTCTTTGATGGCTTTAAACAGTGCCTGATGACTCGCACTGATCTAATTCAACTCTACCAGATTACAGAGGGGTGGATGGAGGGGGGGGGAGAGGGAAAGCCCCCAGGGCAGGAGAGCTAGACTAGAGTGCTAAAACTCTACTTGGATCCAGACTGCAACAGTCTGAAAAAACAAAGACATGAAAAGAGAGAGAGAGAGAGAGAGACAAACAGACAGAGAGACAGACAATCTACTGTGAATAAATATAGAAATCCCCACATCGCATTTCATAACAAAGAAAGGCATAAATGATTACCACGGCTGTATGTCACTCTGTCTCTATCACCCCTCGCCGTGTGAGGTAAACTACCAGATCACAAGCAGGCCCGGAGGGAGATTGGAAATGTTTTGTCACCACTCTGCTGTCTCTCAACGCCACAGATGTTCTGGCATCTCGGCCCTGGTTTGATCTGCCAGCCCAGCGAAGGGGAGGCCTTGGCGATGTGCAGTTCATGCGTGTTTTCAATGCTCGTCAATGTTCCCGACTTCGTATGGAATGCCCAACAGCCATCTCTCCTCTTTGGGCTGTGGAACTGTAACCCAACACTGCCTGACTGGAACCTAAGGCTCTCTCTCTGTCTAACTGCTGGAAGCTGACAGGCCACATTATGCAGAGTGCCCAAATGGAGGCGAACCGTAACACTGCCGGTGTGTGATTGGATTAGGCCTCCATGCTCCCTCTCTCTCCATTTGGAAGACCTGATTATACTGCATATTAGAGTATCCACTCTGTTGGCTAGGTTACACGTTTCTACAGTATCAAGCTATTTTAGTATCATATTGCAAAAGACTGAAGAGGCTTTTGTCAGACAAGGCCCTCGACATCACATAGAAAAACAGGCTCCGATTCTGAAAGCATTCTGAAATGAAAATAAAACGAGACCTGACTGTATAGCGTACACCATGTCCCTGACTGCACGGTCATCTTGACCGTCTTCACCAAGGCGGCTGGTTGTTGAGTAACTATGTAGTGTTAGATAGCACTAGCGGAGAGCGGTCGCAGTCTGAGATGAGATGGAGCATGCTCAGAGTCAGACTGTGCCTGGGCTTTGATAACTTTCTAAGGCAAAGACTGAGGGAATGTTGCATTTTATTTTAGATGGATCGAGCGGAATTTGTCTGCACTTTCAAACCAACTCAAAGACACACATAGCTCCCTCTGGGTGAGCAGGTGGGGCTTCAGATCATCCAGATGCCTACCAGCTGAAACAGGCGGTTTTAAAAACCTGGAAAAGACAGGTGTCCTAGTTATGACCAATGTGCGTGTGTCTGTACTTAACCAATGTGCGTGTGTCTGTGTACTTAACCAACGTGCGTGTGTCTGTGTACTTAACCAACGTGCGTGTGTCTGTGTACTTAACCAACGTGCGTGTGTCTGTGTACTTAACCAACGTGCGTGTGTCTGTGTACTTAACCAACGTGCGTGTGTCTGTGTACTTAACCAACGTGCGTGTGTCTGTGTACTTAACCAACGTGCGTGTGTCTGTGTACTTAACCAACGTGCGTGTGTCTGTGTACTTAACCAACGTGCGTGTGTCTGTGTACTTAACCAATGTGCGTGTGTCTGTGTACTTAACCAATGTGCGTGTGTCTGTACTTAACCAATGTGCGTGTGTCTGTACTTAACCAATGTGCGTGTGTCTGTACTTAACCAATGTGCGTGTGTCTGTACTTAACCAATGTGCGTGTGTCTGTACTTAACCAATGTGCGTGTGTCTGTACTTAACCAATGTGCGTGTGTCTGTGTACTTAACCAATGTGCGTGTGTCTGTACTTAACCAATGTGCGTGTGTCTGTGTACTTAACCAATGTGCGTGTGTCTGTGTACTTAACCAATGTGCGTGTGTCTGTGTACTTAACCAATGTGCGTGTGTCTGTGTACTTAACCAATGTGCGTGTGTCTGTACTTAACCAATGTGCGTGTGTCTGTGTACTTAACCAATGTGCGTGTGTCTGTGTACTTAACCAATGTGCGTGTGTCTGTGTACTTAACCAATGTGCGTGTGTCTGTGTACTTAACCAATGTGCGTGTCTGTGTACTTAACCAATGTGCGTGTGTCTGTGTACTTAACCAATGTGCGTGTGTCTGTGTACTTAACCAATGTGCGTGTGTCTGTGTACTTAACCAATGTGCGTGTGTCTGTGTACTTAACCAATGTGCGTGTGTCTGTGTACTTAACCAATGTGCGTGTGTCTGTACTTAACCAATGTGCGTGTGTCTGTACTTAACCAATGTGCGTGTGTCTGTACTTAACCAATGTGCGTGTGTCTGTACTTAACCAATGTGCGTGTGTCTGTGTACTTAACCAATGTGCGTGTGTCTGTACTTAACCAATGTGCGTGTGTCTGTACTTAACCAATGTGCGTGTGTCTGTGTACTTAACCAATGTGCGTGTGTCTGTGTACTTAACCAATGTGCGTGTGTCTGTGTACTTAACCAATGTGCGTGTGTCTGTGTACTTAACCAATGTGCGTGTGTCTGTGTACTTAACCAATGTGCGTGTGTCTGTGTACTTAACCAATGTGCGTGTGTCTGTGTACTTAACCAATGTGCGTGTGTCTGTGTACTTAACCAATGTGCGTGTGTCTGTGTACTTAACCAATGTGCGTGTGTCTGTGTACTTAACCAATGTGCGTGTGTCTGTGTACTTAACCAATGTGCGTGTGTCTGTGTACTTAACCAATGTGCGTGTGTCTGTGTACTTAACCAATGTGCGTGTGTCTGTGTACTTAACCAATGTGCGTGTGTCTGTGTACTTAACCAATGTGCGTGTGTCTGTACTTAACCAATGTGCGTGTGTCTGTACTTAACCAATGTGCGTGTGTCTGTACTTAACCAATGTGCGTGTGTCTGTACTTAACCAATGTGCGTGTGTCTGTACTTAACCAATGTGCGTGTGTCTGTACTTAACCAATGTGCGTGTGTCTGTGTACTTAACCAATGTGCGTGTGTCTGTGTACTTAACCAATGTGCGTGTGTCTGTGTACTTAACCAATGTGCGTGTGTCTGTGTACTTAACCAATGTGCGTGTGTCTGTGTACTTAACCAATGTGCGTGTGTCTGTGTACTTAACCAATGTGCGTGTGTCTGTGTACTTAACCAATGTGCGTGTGTCTGTGTACTTAACCAATGTGCGTGTGTCTGTACTTAACCAATGTGCGTGTGTCTGTACTTAACCAATGTGCGTGTGTCTGTACTGCATAACATTAATGTTTTAACTTCAACATGATATTTCCTGGTGCATGAAGCTCCTATAGTCTGAACTGAATATGATTCTGTTTAACACATTACAAATGATTACATTTCATACAGTATACTGAGAACGGTGCTCACTCCCTCTCTAAACAGCCTATGCAGTTCTCTGTAGATAGCTAATGTACTGTCCATCCATTAACTGGGGAGGCTGGCTTGGGTCTAGAGTCTCTGCTAAAAGATGATTTCCTGATATGGTTTCAATGTCTGGGAGTCCCATTATGGCAGGCTGGGCAGAGCAGGTCACTATCACTGAGCGTTAATAAGCATCCGCCAGCCACCTCTAACACAGAGTGGTAGTCTATCATAGGATAAGACCCATCCATTTAGTGGCCTGACAGTGTGATTGGGTTTAATATGGGGTGTGATTATGACAGAAGGAGGGTAAGGTTGGTGATCTATGACACCCACAACTTAGATTACAGAGTGGAGAAAGGAAGGACCGTGTCTGCATGTGGCTTGTGGTAAATCGTTTTATTGCCTGCCAATTAAGAGAACATACGGATCATTCCAATTTGAATTAGAAGTGGTATGTAAAATGGGACTATGTAATCATTGACAGACATTGGGAGAGAGATGTGCTGTAGATATACTGTAAAATATATTGACAGCCACTGCTCTGGTGTCATCCTGTGAGTAATGTCAGTGAGTGGTTGGTGTACGGAGTGCCACTACGATATCTGTCCCGAGAGACACCTACTGAATGGATGCTGTGCGTGCCGGAATAACCACTGCCCTTCCCCCACTTAACCTTCCCTGCAGACAAAAGGTTCCAGTCCACACCTCTGGCCCCCAGGTCTGTTAGCAGTGGGGAACAGGAGGAGGAGGGAGTCACACGTGAACCAAATTAGCAGCCTTCTTCGCCTGTGCGCCGGAGCGAGGGCGTGAAATTGGGATTTTGTGGCCAGGGCCATGGCCCTAAGGAACCGTGGTGGGGCTGGGGTGTGGCAGACCAAGACGGATGGGGTAGGGTGGGTGAGGGGAGTGCAGGGAGACTGGAAGGATGAGTCATTGAGCAGTAATGTGAGTTGATCACAGGCCTCAAAGTGCTCCCTCTGCTCTCACACACGCTCAGTGTCTGGAACGGTGCCTCCTCCCTGCCTCTCCTCCTTGCCTCTCCTCCTTGCCTCTCCTCCTTGCCTCTCCTCCTTGCCTCTCCTCCTTGCCTCTCCTCCTTGCCTCTCCTCCTTGCCTCTGGCTGAGAATGCTGTGTTGATTCATAAACACCCTGCTACGATGCTGTCTCTGGCTGAGACTGCTGTGTTCATTCATAAACCCCCTGCTATGACGCTGTCTCTGGCTGAGACGGCTGCGTTCATTCATAAACACCCTGCTACGATGCTGTCTCTGGCTGAGACTGCTGCGTTCATTCATAAACACCCTGCTATGACGCTGTCTCTGGCTGAGACTGCTGTGTTCATTTCTAAACACCCTGCTATGACGCTGTCTCTGGCTGAGACTGCTGCGTTCATTCATAAACCCCCTGCTACGACGCTGTCTCTGGCTGAGACTGTTGCGTTCATTCCTAAACCCCCTGCTATGAAGCTGTCTCTGGCTGAGACTGCTGCGTTCATTCATAAACCCCCTGCTATGACGCCGTCTCTGGCTGAGACTGTTGCGTTCATTCATAAACCCCCTGCTACGAAGCTGTCTCTGGCTGAGACTGCTGCGTTCATTCATAAACCCCCTGCTATGAAGCTGTCTCTGGCTGAGACTGTTGCGTTCATTCATAAACCCCCTGCTATGAAGCTGTCTCTGGCTGAGACTGCTGCGTTCATTCATAAACCCCCTGCTACGAAGCTGTCTCTGGCTGAGACTGCTGCGTTCATTCATAAACCCCCTGCTATGAAGCTGTCTCTGGCTGAGACTGTTGCGTTCATTCATAAACCCCCTGCTATGAAGCTGTCTCTGGCTGAGACTGCTGCGTTCATTCATAAACCCCCTGCTACGAAGCTGTCTCTGGCTGAGACTGTTGCGTTCATTCCTAAACCCCCTGCTATGACGCCGTCTCTGGCTGAGACTGTTGCGTTCATTCATAAACCCCCTGCTATGACGCTGTCTCTGGCTGAGACTGTTGCGTTCATTCATAAACCCCTGCTACGATGCTGTCTCTGGCTGAGACTGTTGCGTTCATTCATAAACCCCCTGCTATGAAGCGGTCTCTGGCTGAGACTGCTGCGTTCATTCATAAACCCCCTGCTATGAAGCTGTCTCTGGCTGAGACTGTTGCGTTCATTCATAAACCCCCTGCTATGAAGCTGTCTCTGGCTGAGACTGCTGCGTTCATTCATAAACCCCCTGCTATGAAGCTGTCTCTGGCTGAGACTGCTGCGTTCATTCATAAACCCCCTGCTATGAAGCTGTCTCTGGCTGAGACTGCTGTGTTCATTCATAAACCCCCTGCTACGAAGCTGTCTCTGGCTGAGACTGCTGTGTTCATTCATAAACACCCTGCTACGATGCTGTCTCTGGCTGAGACTGCTGTGTTCATTCATAAACCCCCTGCTACGATGCTGTCTCTGGCTGAGACTGCTGTGTTCATTCATAAACCCCCTGCTACGATGCTGTCTCTGGCTGAGACTGCTGCGTTCATTCATAAACCCCCTGCTATGAAGCTGTCTCTGGCTGAGACTGCTGCGTTCATTCATAAACCCCCTGCTATGACGCTGTCTCTGGCTGAGACTGCTGTGTTCATTCCTAAACCCCCTGCTACGATGCTGTCTCTGGCTGAGACTGCTGTGTTCATTCATAAACCCCCTGCTACGATGCTGTCTCTGGCTGAGACTGCTGTGTTCATTCATAAACCCCTGCTACGATTCTGTCTCTGGCTGAGACTGCTGCGTTCATTCCTAAACCCCCTGCTACGACGCTGTCTCTGGCTGAGACTGCTGTGTTCATTCATAAACCCCCTGCTATGATGCGGTCTCTGGCTGAGACTGCTGCGTTCATTCCTAAACCCCCTGCTATGACGCTGCCTCGATATGCATGGAGCAGGCAACTTCCACCCACACAATGGGAGAAAGAGACACTGTGCTATCATGTGGCTATAAATAGACCTAGACTGAGTGTGTATGAATGTGTGCGTGTCCATTTAGGTCTGTCACTGTGTGTGTGTGTGAGAGAAAGACAGTGGGTATGTGATCAAAGTGGGTAGAATGTCTATGGGGCTATTCAGTGGACTGTCAAATATTTCAGCAGTGAAATGCTTTTAAAGCCATAAAGGGCTGATTTATTTCAGTCCGTTGTGAGATTAACATCCGTGGCTGACAATACACCTCTCTTTCTCTCTCACTGCAGCACTGTAAGGCTGTATTTAAGTATGCGAGAGGGTCCACTTCCTGAGGCTAAGGTGTCACTTCCCAGAAAGAAAGAGAGAGGTTAGTTGTGGGTAGAGCGGGTCGGTCATTTCAGGGCCAACCCCGGTTAACCCATTTATGGAAAATATCCCTCCACGGCTAATATAGGTTATTAGGCAGCGTGGTGGGTACCACCAGGGGGTCCTACTCACTCAGGGACCCCATGTCCAGAGGTGACACCGCTATCGGAGAGAGCTTTGATGGGGATTCTTATCAGTCCCAGTCTGGGAGTGAAGGGTCATAAACCCTGCTGACATAAAGAGAGACCATTCAGCAGGGGAATGAAGTTGGGGGGGGTGGGGCTTCAGAGGGCAGTCTATGTCCTGAGAGGACCGCTTGTTCTACCGCTATTTGGATTCCCATGTGAAGGCCAGAGACAGTAATAGAAGAGGCCACTCGGTACTCGCTAGAGGAAGTTGCCGGGCAGGCAGAGTAGTTGCGTTACAGCAGGACCGACCATGGGCCAAGGCCAGATGAGGGCCAGCCCAGGCGCTGCTCTGAGGTCACAGGCTGGGGCTCTCTCACCATCCATCCATCCCTCCCTGTTGGAACACTGCAGCTATTCTTAGGGCTCCACCGCTGTCTGCCCACTCCCTTCACAAGCCTGTGGTGCTCAGCCTCCAGAGCTGTAACTACTACTACTGTTGACCAGGCCTGTAACTACTACTACTGTTGACCAGGCCAGTAACGACTACTACTGTTGACCAGGCCTGTAACTACTACTACTGTTGACCAGACCTATGACTACTGTTGACCAGACCTGTAACTACTACTACTACTGTTGACCAGACCTGTAACTACTACTACTGTTGACCAGACCTGTAACTACTACTACTGTTGACCAGGCCTGTAACTACTACTACTGTTGACCAGACCTGTAACTACTACTACTGTTGACCAGGCCTGTAACTACTACTACTGTTGACCAGACCTGTAGCTACTACTACTGTTGACCAGGCCTGTAACTACTACTACTGTTGACCAGACCTGTAACTACTACTACTGTTGACCAGGCCTGTAACTACTACTACTGTTGACCAGACCTGTAGCTACTACTGTTGACCAGGCCTGTAACTACTACTACTGTTGACCAGGCCTGTAACTACTACTACTGTTGACCAGGCCTGTAACTACTACTACTGTTGACCAGACCTGTAACTACTACTACTGTTGACCAGGCCTGTAACTACTACTACTGTTGACCAGACCTGTAGCTACTACTGTTGACCAGGCCTGTAACTACTACTACTGTTGACCAGGCCTGTAGCTACTACTACTGTTGACCAGGCCTGTAGCTACTACTACTGTTGACCAGACCTGTAACTACTACTACTGTTGACCAGGCCTGTAGCTACTACTACTGTTGACCAGACCTGTAACTACTACTACTGTTGACCAGGCCTGTAGCTACTACTACTGTTGACCAGGCCTGTAACTACTACTGTTGACCAGGCCTGTAACTACTACTACTGTTGACCAGGCCTGTAACTACTACTACTGTTGACCAGGCCTGTAACTACTACTACTGTTGACCAGGCCTGTAACTACTACTACTGTTGACCAGGCCTGTAACTACTACTACTGTTGACCAGGCCTGTAACTACTACTACTGTTGACCAGACCTGTAACTACTACTACTGTTGACCAGGCCTGTAACTACTACTACTGTTGACCAGGCCTGTAACTACTACTACTGTTGACCAGACCTGTAACTACTACTGTTGACCAGGCCTGTAACTACTACTACTGTTGACCAGGCCTGTAACTACTACTACTGTTGACCAGGCCTGTAACTACTACTACTGTTGACCAGGCCTGTAACTACTACTACTGTTGACCAGGCCTGTAACTACTACTACTGTTGACCAGACCTGTAACTACTACTACTGTTGACCAGGCCTGTAACTACTACTACTGTTGACCAGACCTGTAGCTACTACTACTGTTGACCAGACCTGTAACTACTACTACTGTTGACCATGCCTGTAACTACTACTACTGTTGACCATGCCTGTAACTACTACTACTGTTGACCAGACCTGTAACTACTACTACTGTTGACCAGACCTGTAACTACTACTACTGTTGACCATGCCTGTAACTACTACTACTGTTGACCAGACCTGTAACTACTACTACTACTGTTGACCAGACCTGTAACTACTACTACTGTTGACCAGACCTGTAACTACTTCTACTACTGTTGACCAGACCTGTAACTACTTCTACTACTGTTGACCATACCTGTAACTACTTCTATTACTGTTGACCAGGCCTGTAACTACTACTACTGTTGACCAGACCTGTAACTACTACTACTACTACTGTTGACCAGGCCTGTAACTACTACTACTGTTGACCATGCCTGTAACTACTACTACTGTTGACCAGACCTGTAACTACTACTACTGTTGACCAGACCTGTAACTACTACTACTGTTGACCAGACCTGTAACTACTACTACTGTTGACCAGACCTGTAACTACTACTACTGTTGACCAGACCTGTAACTACTACTACTGTTGACCATGCCTGTAACTACTACTACTGTTGACCATGCCTGTAACTACTACTACTGTTGACCAGGCCAATAACGACTACTACTGTTGACCAGACCTGTAACTACTACTACTACTGTTGACCAGACCTGTAACTACTTCTACTACTGTTGACCAGACCTGTAACTACTTCTACTACTGTTGACCAGACCTGTAACTACTTCTACTACTGTTGACCAGACCTGTAACTACTTCTATTACTGTTGACCAGGCCTGTAACGACTACTACTGTTGACCAGACCTGTAACTACTACTACTACTGTTGACCAGACCTGTAACTACTTATACTACTGTTGACCAGACCTGTAACTACTACTACAACTGTTGACCAGACCTGTAACTACTTCTACTACTGTTGACCAGACCTGTAACTACTTATACTACTGTTGACCAGACCTGTAACTACTTCTACTACTGTTGACCAGACCTGTAACTACTTCTATTACTGTTGACCAGGCCTGTAACTACTACTACTGTTGACCAGACCTGTAACTACTACTACTGTTGACCAGACCTGTAACTACTACTACTGTTGACCAGACCTGTAACTACTTCTACTACTGTTGACCAGACCTGTAACTACTTCTACTACTGTTGACCAGACCTGTAACTACTTCTACTACTGTTGACCAGACCTGTAACTACTTCTATTACTGTTGACCAGACCTGTAACTACTTCTATTACTGTTGACCAGGCCTGTAACTACTACTACTGTTGACCAGACCTGTAACTACTACTACTGTTGACCATGCCTGTAACTACTACTACTGTTGACCAGGCCAATAACGACTACTACTGTTGACCAGACCTATGACTACTGTTGACCAGACCTGTAACTACTACTACTACTGTTGACCAGGCCAATAACGACTACTACTGTTGACCAGACCTGTAACTACTACTACTACTGTTGACCAGGCAAATAACGACTACTACTGTTGACCAGACCTGTAACTACTACTACTGTTGACCAGACCTGTAACTACTACTACTACTACTACTGTTGACAAGACATGTAACTACTACTACTGTTGACCAGACCTGTAACTACTACTACTGTTGACCAGACCTGTAAATACTACTACTGTTGACCATGCCTGTAACTACTACTACTGTTGACCATGCCTGTAACTACTACTACTGTTGACCAGGCCAATAACGACTACTACTGTTGACCAGACCTATGACTACTGTTGACCAGACCTGTAACTACTACTACTACTACTGTTGACCATGCCTGTAACTACTACTACTGTTGACCAGACCTGTAACTACTACTACTGTTGACCATGCCTGTAACTACTACTACTGTTGACCATGCCTGTAACTACTACTACTGTTGACCAGGCAAATAACGACTACTACTGTTGACCAGACCTATGACTACTGTTGACCAGACCTGTAACTACTACTACTGTTGACCAGACCTGTAACTACTTCTACTACTGTTGACCAGACCTGTAACTACTACTACTACTGTTGACCAGACCTGTAACTACTTCTACTACTGTTGACCAGACCTGTAACTACTACTACTACTGTTGACCAGACCTGTAACTACTACTACTGTTGACCAGACCTGTAACTTCTACTACTGTTGACCAGAGCTGTAACTACTTCTACTACTGTTGACCAGACCTGTAACTACTTATACTACTGTTGACCAGACCTGTAACTACTTATACTACTGTTGACCAGGCCTGTAACTACTACTACTGTTGACCAGACCTGTAACTACTACTACTACTACTGTTGACCAGGCCTGTAACTACTACTACTGTTGACCATGCCTGTAACTACTACTACTGTTGACCAGACCTGTAACTACTACTACTGTTGACCAGGCCAGTAACGAATACTACTGTTGACCAGACCTGTAACTACTACTACTACTACTGTTGACCAGACCTGTAACTACTACTACTACTGTTGACCAGACCTGTAACTACTACTACTGTTGACCAGACCTGTAACTACTACTACTACTGTTGACCAGACCTGTAACTACTACTACTACTGTTGACCAGACCTGTAACTACTACTACTACTGTTGACCAGACCTGTAACTACTACTACTACTGTTGACCAGACCTGTAACTACTACTACTACTACTGTTGACCAGACCTGTAACTACTTATACTACTGTTGACTAGACCTGTAACTACTTCTACTACTGTTGACCAGACCTGTAACTACTTCTACTACTGTTGACCAGACCTGTAACTACTTCTATTACTGTTGACCAGACCTGTAACTACTACTACTACTGTTGACCAGACCTGAAACTACTACAACTACTGTTGACCAGACCTGTAACTACTACTACTACTGTTGACCAGACCTGTAACTACTTCTACTACTGTTGACCAGACCTGTAACTACTACTACTACTATTGACCAGACCTGTAACTACTACTACTGTTGACCAGACCTGTAACTACTTATACTACTGTTGACCAGACCTGTAACTACTACTACTGTGGACCAGACCTGTAACTACTTATACTACTGTTGACCAGACCTGTAACTACTACTACTGTGGACCAGACCTGTAACTACTTATACTACTGTTGTCCAGACCTGTAACTACAACTACTGTGGACCAGACCTGTAACTACTTATACTACTGTTGACCAGACCTGTAACTACTACTACTATTGACCAGACCTGTAACTACTTCTACTACTGTTGACCAGACCTGAAACTACTTCTACTACTGTTGACCAGACCTGTAACTACTACTACTACTGTTGACCAGACCTGTAACTACTACTACTACTACTGTTTACCAGGCCTGTAACTACTACTACTGTTGACCAGACCTGTAACTACTACTACTGTTGACCAGACCTGTAACTACTACTACTACTACTGTTGACCAGGCCTGTAACTACTACTACTGTTGACCAGACCTGTAACTACTACTACTGTTGACCAGACCTGTAAATACTACTACTGTTGACCAGACCTGTAACTACTACTACTACTACTGTTGACCAGACCTGTAACTACTTATACTACTGTTGACTAGACCTGTAACTACTTCTACTACTGTTGACCAGACCTGTAACTACTACTACTACTACTGTTGACCAGACCTGTAACTACTACTACTACTACTGTTGACCAGACCTGTAACTACTACTACTGTTGACCAGACCTGTAACTACTACTACTACTGTTGACCAGACCTGTAACTACTACTACTGTTGACCAGACCTGTAACTACTACCACTGTTGACCAGACCTGTAACTACTACTACTACTACTACTACTGTGGACCAGACCTGTAACTACTACTACTGCTGTTGACCAGACCTGTAACTACTACTACTACTACTGTTGACCAGACCTGTAACTACTACTGTTGACCAGACCTGTAACTACTACTACTGTTGACCAGACCTGTAACTACTACCACTGTTGACCAGACCTGTAACTACTACTACTACTACTACTACTACTGTGGACCAGACCTGTAACTACTACTACTACTGTTGACCAGACCTGTAACTACTACTACTACTACTACTACTGTTGACCAGACCTGTAACTACTACTACTACTGTTGACCAGACCTGTAACTACTACTACTACTGTTGACCAGACCTGTAACTACTACTACTACTGTTGACCAGACCTGTAACTACTACTACTACTGTGGACCAGACCTGTAACTACTACTACTACTGTTGACCAGACCTGTAACTACTACTACTACTGTTGACCAGACCTGTAACTACTACTACTACTGTGGACCAGACCTGTAACTACTACTACTACTGTTGACCAGACCTGTAACTACTACTACTACTACTACTACTGTTGACAATACCTGTAACTACTACTACTGTTGACCAGACCTGTAACTACTACTACTACTACTACTACTACTACTACTACTGTTGACAAGACCTGTAACTACTACTACTGTTGACCAGACCTGTAACTACTACTACTGTTGACCAGACCTGTAACTACTACTACTGTTGACCAGACCTGTAACTACTACTACTACTGTTGACCAGACCTGTAACTACTACTACTACTGTTGACCAGACCTGTAACTACTACTACTACTGTTGACCAGACCTGTAACTACTACTACTACTGTTGACCAGACCTGTAACTACTACTACTACTGTGGACCAGACCTGTAACTACTACTACTACTGTTGACCAGACCTGTAACTACTACTACTACTGTTGACCAGACCTGTAACTACTACTACTACTGTGGGCCAGACCTGTAACTACTACTACTACTGTTGACCAGACCTGTAACTACTACTACTACTACTACTACTGTTGACAAGACCTGTAACTACTACTACTGTTGACCAGACCTGTAACTACTACTACTACTACTACTACTACTACTGTTGACAAGACCTGTAACTACTACTACTGTTGACCAGACCTGTAACTACTACTACTGTTGACCAGACCTGTAACTATTACTACTGTTGACCAGACCTGTAACTACTACTACTGTTGACCAGACCTGTAACTACTACTACTACTACTGTTGACCAGACCTGTAACTACTACTACTACTACTGTTGACCAGACCTGTAACTACTACTACTGTTGACCAGACCTGTAACTATTACTACTGTTGACCAGACCTGTAACTATTACTACTGTTGACCAGACCTGTAACTACTACAACTGTTGACCAGGCCTGTAACTACTACTACTGTTGACCAGACCTGTAACTACTACTACTGTTGACCAGACCTGTAAATACTACTACTGTTGACCAGACCTGTAACTACTACTACTACTACTGTTGACCAGGCCTGTAACTACTACTACTGTTGACCAGACCTGTAACTACTACTACTGTTGACCAGACCTGTAACTACTACTACTATTGACCAGGCCTGTAACTACTACTACTGTTGACCAGACCTGTAACTACTACTACTGTTGACCAGACCTGTAACTACTACTACTACTACTACTACTGTTGACCAGACCTGTAACTACTACTACTACTGTTGACCAGACCTGTAACTACTACTACTACTGTTGACCAGACCTGTAACTACTACTACTACTGTTGACCAGACCTGTAACTACTACTACTACTGTTGACCAGACCTGTAACTACTACTACTACTGTGGACCAGACCTGTAACTACTACTACTACTGTTGACCAGACCTGTAACTACTACTACTACTGTTGACCAGACCTGTAACTACTACTACTACTGTGGACCAGACCTGTAACTACTACTACTACTGTTGACCAGACCTGTAACTACTACTACTACTACTACTACTGTTGACAATACCTGTAACTACTACTACTGTTGACCAGACCTGTAACTACTACTACTACTACTACTACTACTACTGTTGACAAGACCTGTAACTACTACTACTGTTGACCAGACCTGTAACTACTACTACTGTTGACCAGACCTGTAACTACTACTACTGTTGACCAGACCTGTAACTACTACTACTGTTGACCAGACCTGTAACTACTACTACTACTGTTGACCAGACCTGTAACTACTACTACTACTGTTGACCAGACCTGTAACTACTACTACTACTGTTGACCAGACCTGTAACTACTACTACTACTGTGGACCAGACCTGTAACTACTACTACTACTGTTGACCAGACCTGTAACTACTACTACTACTGTTGACCAGACCTGTAACTACTACTACTGTGGGCCAGACCTGTAACTACTACTACTACTGTTGACCAGACCTGTAACTACTACTACTACTACTACTACCTGTAACAAGACCTGTAACTACTACTACTGTTGACCAGACCTGTAACTACTACTACTACTACTACTACTACTACTGTTGACCAGACCTGTAACTACTACTACTGTTGACCAGACCTGTAACTACTACTACTGTTGACCAGACCTGTAACTATTACTACTGTTGACCAGACCTGTAACTACTACTACTGTTGACCAGACCTGTAACTACTACTACTACTACTGTTGACCAGACCTGTAACTACTACTACTACTACTGTTGACCAGACCTGTAACTACTACTACTGTTGACCAGACCTGTAACTATTACTACTGTTGACCAGACCTGTAACTATTACTACTGTTGACCAGACCTGTAACTACTACAACTGTTGACCAGGCCTGTAACTACTACTACTGTTGACCAGACCTGTAACTACTACTACTGTTGACCAGACCTGTAAATACTACTACTGTTGACCAGACCTGTAACTACTACTACTACTACTGTTGACCAGGCCTGTAACTACTACTACTGTTGACCAGACCTGTAACTACTACTACTGTTGACCAGACCTGTAACTACTACTACTATTGACCAGGCCTGTAACTACTACTACTGTTGACCAGACCTGTAACTACTACTACTGTTGACCAGACCTGTAACTACTACTACTGTTGACCAGACCTGTAACTACTACTACTGTTGACCAGACCTGTAACTACTACTACTGTTGACCAGACCTGTAACTACTACTACTACTACTGTTGACAAGACATGTAACTACTACTACTGTTGACCAGACCTGTAACTACTACTACTACTACTGTTGACAAGACATGTAACTACTACTACTGTTGACCAGACCTGTAACTACTACTACTGTTGACCAGACCTGTAACTACTACTACTACTACTACTGTTGACAAGACATGTAACTACTACTACTACTGTAGACCAGACCTGTAACTACTACTACTGTTGACCAGACCTGTAACTATTACTACTGTTGACCAGACCTGTAACTACTACTACTGTTGACCAGACCTGTAACTATTACTACTGTTGACCAGACCTGTAACTACTACTACTGTTGACCAGACCTGTAACTATTACTACTGTTGACCAGACCTGTAACTACTACTACTGTTGACCAGACCTGTAACTACTACTACTGTTGACCAGACCTGTAACTACTACTACTGTTGACCAGACCTGTAACTACTACTACTGTTGACCAGACCTGTAACTACTACTACTGTTGACCAGACCTGTAACTACTACTACTGTTGACCAGACCTGTAACTACTACTACTGTTGACCAGACCTGTAACTACTACTGTTGACCAGACCTGTAACTACTACTACTGTTGACAGATAACATGTAACTACTACTACTGTTGACCAGACCTGTAACTACTACTACTACTACTGTTGACAAGACATGTAACTACTACTACTGTTGACCAGACCTGTAACTACTACTACTACTACTACTGTTGACAAGACATGTAACTACTACTACTACTGTTGACCAGACCTGTAACTACTACTACTACTGTTGACCAGACCTGTAACTACTACTACTACTGTTGACCAGACCTGTAACTACTACTGTTGACCAGACCTGTAACTACTACTACTGTTGACCAGAACTATAACTACAGTATGCCCCTCTCTCTTTACAATACAAAACACACAGCTCTCCAGGGTCTGAGGCTAACAGAGACGAATGCCCCCACATCTTCTCTTCTCTATTTCTCTCTCTTCTCTATGTTTGAAATTCTAGCTTCTGATGTGTGGTAAGTACATTAACTCGTCCATATTGTTTACCAGTTTCAGTTCATGTGTGATGATATTAGCTGCCTTTTTCAATTGATCCAAGGCTATGCCTGGTGGATGCTGAGTTTTTCTCTTGAAAGCTGGTGGAAATTCCCTGCTTACTGCAGAGGGGGGAAAACAGAGACAAAGCTCTTACTAATGGCTCATGCTCACCATCCATGCCAGCCGCCTACATGTCTTGCGACTCACGATCATACACTCAATACTTCAATCATAGAGACAGAGCAGATGGTTTTATACGTCTTCAAAGTAGAAATGACGACTGTGTTGCAAAATATCTCACTCTGCAAAAATACATACACATTTTGCAATGCCCAGCTCCCTATGAAAAACGCCTACAGCAAATTTCAGAACACTTCAATCTACCCAAGACAAAAAACATGGGAAAAAAGCAGGAAAAGGCTGCTCTGTGTTCTTTGTGAGTTAGCAGGGCTCTGGCTAGCTGTTAGACTACCATGCCAGAGAGCAGAGCAGGTGGTGTGAGCTTAGCGGCATGTAGCAGCTTTCCCTGGCCCCAGCCCAGTTGTAAACACACAGGGGATGCTCTGAGGGAACTGTTTAGGCATTAAATCAAACACACGACATATCTGACAAACAGTTTACTTGCTCGCTTGCATTCTTCTAACAAACCCACCATGCCTGTCCCGTTTTCAGCCCAAACTGCAACAGTTTCCTGACACTGTTCTGAAATGTGGCGGGAAGCGTTACCGCCTGAAAGTAGAGGGAAGCCATCATATTAACAGAATATTCATTCATTCCATAGTTCTGTTTGTGACACTCTACGCACACAAACACTATATGGATACAGTTCTACATCATAGAGCTCAATGTGCTCTGCTCATTCTAGGGCATGGGCGACAGATGGACAGTGGATAAATAAATTCCCTCCAGACCACATTGTTTTCATGTTGCGTGCCATACATTCCTCTTGTGTTTAACAATCACTAATGTGCTTCCCACAGCTTTCTTGTGTGCCTCTAATGAGTCAGAGAATGACTGTGGCCCCTTAGAAAACGGTTGGAGTTCAAATACATTAATTCATCTCTATTTTCGATGGAACAGTGATGTTTTAGAGTTGAAATTGATGTTTGAGTGAGAGGCAAACAATCATATATTTGTAAAACATATCAAACATCTACTTACTTTTCACCTCTATCTCAACGTAGGTGTTTTTTGACGCAATGCAACACTTCAGACAAAATGAAATAGCTGTGTGTGTGCTGATCAAATGATGTGTAACAGATGGACAACAGCAACTCATGGGACACATGCACGCGAGCGTGCAAACACTCACACACACAGACTCATCCAAAACATTGAGTAGATGTGACTCACACCGTCAGAGAATGACTGAACATTGTGTTCCTCTTGACGTGAGTAAACATAATGCAAGCAATCAGTCTATCTAAATAAATGTCATCATTTACTCACTATTTGTCATTTCTTCCTAAGAAGTTCCCCAAAAAAACATACTGGAGTCTGAGCTCTGAGGGCTGAGGATAGGAGCACGTAGAGAGACCTCTTCAATGTGGTTTTATGAGAAACTGCCAGTGGACTGTGTCCCAGCAGCTCTGTAGTGATGGAAGTGAAAGCTGTCAACTTCTCATTAGGACAGACCCTTGGGCCTCCTCCAGACGCCCACATTAATTGTCGTTAGCAACACTCAGTCTGGAGATTGCCAGGCCAGGCCACTCACTCCATCCCAAATATGCAGATATGAAGAAAGAGAGAGAAGGAGCCAGGCCAAGCTAAGGCATCCAGCTGTTCCAAACACCCAACTCTCAACCAACCACAGCCCTGGCCCCAACCTCCCCTCCTTGGGGTCCAGAGCAGAGCAAGGTAAGGGCACATGCGCCTCCGATTTGACTGTGCCTGTGTCACTGAGGCCCGACTCGACATGAGAGTGCCACAGAGCCTCACCTACATCATAGAACTCTCCTCCCCCGCCACAGCTTTACTTATTGTTCCCTGCTAAGTAGAGCAGACCTGCTTGTCAATACCCCTCTGATATAGTAGGGTTGACATACATTAAAGCGCAAGCTGTGGCTCATGGGACATTCACTACTAGCCTGATTACAAAAGCAGCACTCATGCTGACTCCAAAAACAGGTGGTCTGCAGAAAACAGAAAATGCATACAAAAAGGAAAGAGGAAAATCTGGGCCGCTGGCCGTAAACAGAAGACCGGGCTTGGCCTCGGAGGACACCAGATTGATGTGTATACCAGGCAAAGTATTCTTACTCTGGGCAAACAACCTCCTGATGAGGAACTGTAAAACAGCAATATGGGGACAGAAATACATGTAGTGCCACACACAGGGAATGGTGGGATGCGTGGGAGGTGGTTGGCCATGGTTTGGTGAGGCAGCGTGGACCACCACTAGTCAGTTCCCAGTCAGCTCTCCCAGTCAGTCCAGTAATGTGGAGTAATGGGGAGAGGAAGGGCCTGTGGCAGCAGGAGGCAGCCGGTGGCACGCGGTGGTGTGGCTGGTGCTGTGACTCAGTGATTAGCAGAGACTGACAGACAGCTAGGATGAGAGAAGCCGACGCCACATCAAGGCCTGAGGTGACGTTAGACAGAGATGCTCATGTGGCCCACAGAGAGGATGGAAAAGAGGAGGGAGAGGGGGAGAGGAGGAATGAGAGGAGGGAGGATGTAAAACTCAGGGACGTGCCGTTTCTTTGTTTTGGTTGCAGTCTTGAGAAGGCTTATTCGTGAATGTTGTTTCTGATGTTTCTGACACGGTCAAAAGAAACTATCTTTCAAGTTCACATACCGTTATACAACCAAATTATATTTTTCAACTTGATTCCACACATACCTATGCTTCAGCACATCTTACAGTATGTCACACCTTCAAATGCCTTTCTTGCTCCCTCTCTCTCCACATATGCTTACTATTTAGTACACTGATTTATCCACAAGGTAGCACACCTATTGTATATGACTAAACTCTAAAAGGCTAAATGAATACGTGCAGTCATCCCGATATTGCCCATTCATGATAACATTTCACAGATTAACAGGGGAAGACCACGGTCAAAGAGATGAATGAACGAAGGATGAGGAGGGAGGAGGAGATACCCATTTAATGATATTATAGGGTGACATCACAGCCCATTCACAGCAGAGACACTGGGTCATTGTGGCCAGTAGTAAAGTACTTCTCCTCATAGACAACCATTCTACCAACGTCTGCTCTGCATAAAATTAGACTGTGGCCCATTCAGGAGACTGGGCATCCAATGCGCACTGGGCACAATGGCAGCCTGGCATCATGGAGACATTGTTTAGGTAAACACTGTCTAAATACTATGGGCACAGCACCAAATACCAGGCACCGAAAAGTGCTCTTGATCTAACATCCTGGTTGGCCATTATTTGACTCAGCAAAGTGAAATGGACCTGAGCAAATGTGTTTGTTCTGTTGGGTCCAGAAGCAGCAGCCCACATCAGAGGAGGCTGAATCACCCCACCGCTGTTTGCACAGCTGCCAAGTGGCCCGGCGGGATCAAACATGGGCACATTTAGCATTTTATACCCCACTACTGAAGGAGCGCTGACACCGTCAAACCAGCCTTCAGCCGACACACGCTTATTCAAGCCACCATGCCCAGGAGGAAAACACACCTCACCATGCCAACAGGCACCCACCCGGGGAGAGATGGGTCGCGCCTCTGGCTCCTGGCCCATTGAGGGCCCTGGCTGGCTGTGTGTGGCTAGGGTGTGTGGTGGCATAAGGGGTTCTGAGTGCAGCCGCCCGGCCCGGTAGTGCAGCGTGCCAGTTAAGACAAGCAGCGCCTTAATCAGATAAAAGGGAGACTGCGACAGAGCAGTCCTGCCTGCCGCACACATTCCTCTCAGTCAATTAACCCTGACCTGCAGACCTGACGAACAGAGAGAGCGGGATCTTAGACCATGTAGGGAGGACTCAGTCAGTACAGGACAGCACATGTTCTTATACAGGATGGTAGGAGTAGTGTATATACAGTCCTGTAAAGAAGCCATAAGCTACATTCTTTTGAAATCAGAAAAAGAGGCAGTTATTTTGCAATCCGACACCCTCCATCTTGAGAAGAAATGGGACTTATCTAAGCCTTGGCAGCTCCACTCCATAGCTTTCTAGTTTTGTTATGGCTACTTGATACATGGGGTAATCAGCTACTGCACCATGCTCTACGTTATACTGAGCTTATATCTAATTCAATATAGCAGCACTTTATTGCCAAGTGTTCACTTGCATGTGGAAAACTTTCACTTGCATTTCCCAATATATCATTGGCACTACTTTTTGGAATCCCAAAGAATCTGACTTGTGTGTAGGAATGAAGGATCTACTATGTCAGTACCACTACTGTAACTCAGGAACCTGCTTTGTGGAATATAAACAGCTTTGTTTTGGATCACCCCTAACCTCCACCACAGCCTGTAGGCACTTAAAAATAATTACCTCAGTGGGATAGAGTGAAAAAAAAGCTTCAGTAAACTGACACTCGCTGCACCTTCACAAAGATAGAAAAATAAACAAGACAATGAGATGTACTCCAACCACTTAATCCTATTGTCTTGCTGTGTGTGTGTGTGTGTGTGTGTGTGTGTGTGTGTGTGTGTGTGTGTGTGTGTGTGTGTGTGTGTGTGTGTGTGTGTGTGTGTGTGTGTGTATGCATGCACGCATAGAGAGAAAAAGAGACAGAAAAAAGTTATACCTGTATCTTAGTGTAAATGTTACTAACCAAATCCTCTGCCTAAGTGTCATCACTCTATAGCTCACTTAACCCTTTCCACCATTCACAGACAAAGTGCTGTTCTAGTATATACCAGCCACGAGGAACATTGCAATTTCCTCTTTGGATCAGAAAGAGCAGGAAGGGTTCAGTTCATCAGTGGGCCATTGGTCTACTGTCCTATTTGCAGTGAGAGAAGCTAGCTACATGGAAACTGGGAAGGAGTAGACGGAATGTGTATGTCTGATGTAGAGAGTCTTGGCAGCTACAGCCTGACCCCAGCACACATGGTCGGCAGAGGAAGAGGGAGCTAGCATTGCGAAATGGCTTTGCAAGATAGCAGTATGTTTTGGCAACCCCACTGCAGCTGTCAGCAACTTTTTTATATGAGTGTGTTACCATTCCCGTGTGTGTATGTTTGTGTGTGTGCGCACCTTCTGCAGGTGTAATCTGAATTAAAGTGGTGAACACATCACCAGTGCTTCACCTCAAGGAGTCATTACACGTTCTTCCTTTTTTTCAGCGTATCGGGTTACGGTGTAGTGTATGTATTGTGTTTCCATGACGTCTCAAGCCTTTGCCACCTTAACAGCTGGCACACTTCTGAAGCTAAAAACTTGTCTGATTATTAGCCTGATGTTAGCTACTATAAAGCCCAGTCAGACCTATCAATGAAGGAAGAAAGAGTGAAATCAGCCTGATTCTCTGTGTAAAAGAACAGAGTCACTTTGAGGGGAATTAAACCACAAGGATCTAAATACAGACACAAACACTGTGTTGTGTGGGCTTGTCTCCATGCCACAGCCTAGTGCAACCTGGCCTTACGGGCAGCAGGCAGGATATCCAGCCCTTAGGCCTGCACACTCATCACCACCGTCTGCCTCTGGTTCTCTCTGGAGACGCCAGCTAAACCACTCAGCACAAGGAGGAGATGAGAGGGGGAATACTGATGACTGGGCGTGGTCTCCCATGCAGACAGAGCAGCATGCCTGATATGACACACACACACACCCCCCCGTGCTGGGGCAACTCTGGGTGGCCAGGGAGGGAGACTGGGAGAGGCAGTTAGATGGGCTGTGATTGGGAGAGGAGATGGGACTGTGATAGTAGGTGCCCGGAGAGGCATGATCTCAGGATGAAAGAGAAGGCTTACTCTCTAGAGGGAAATCATTTGGACAGATGTTTTTTTTTACTATTATACCAAAGGCATACACAACAGGCACAAGGCTACTGTACCTCCATAAATAATCATGTGTTCAAATTAACAAACTTTTTATGAATGAGGAAATGTGTCAACTGTCAAATTAAAATATATATTTTTAACAGGCTTATGCACAATGTCACACTGATTGCTTTAGTTTTATATTATTTACCATAGCTGAAGTAAGTGTTCATACAGGTAAAATAGTTAAATCATGTCTCCTCATAAATGAACTCTTCATCCTCTGAAATATGATTGTCAGTCTAGTGCAGGGTTCAGCAGCAGCAGCAGCCTACAGTCTAGCCTTGTGATACAGAGCTTTAGACTGGTATAGACAGAATAGTCCCTGCATCATGTCTACTGAACATGAGATAGAAGATTAAGAAATACAACTATGTAAACGGGCGATATCATTCATTTTGTAGGTTAGGAGTAGGTTATGAACCAAGCATAATGTACTGTAACCTAAATTGCATAAGAGTAATGTAAAACATGCATTTTCCCTTGTCCATTATTTTATACAACACAACTGTCTGGAACCACAAACATTTATCGAAACCTGTTGTCTTGTTAATGCATACACATCGATTATTGAGATGCGATAGGACGCGGACATTATGTCCTGTTAGGCTACATGATGGCTTTATCATAGGGAAATACTTATCACCTCCACTGATACATGTTGCACTACTTAGGACAGCATTTTGGCTTACAAAAGTTTGAAATGCAAGCCGCTAACTGGCCGGGAAAAATATGAAACATACCGAGCGCAGGCTACTGTAATTACAATGTTATATTATGTCAAAGTTCAAAAGTTGATTTACTCACCGTCCATTCTTTCAGACTTTATGATGGTTAACGTCGGTTTCATGTCGACAGCTGCCGTCATGATCATCAGATCAATTTGTTCGATAACGGGATGCTCTATTTGTGTCTCTCTCTCTAAACACAATAGTTCATAAATAAAGTTATGATTTACTCAAAAACAATATTGCGTTTTTTCTTATCCTCCCGCTTCAATTTATCTCCACCAACATTTCTCCAGTAGGCTACAAACTTCTCTCTCCGCTACTCTCTCTCTCTCCGCTACTCTCTCTCTCTCCGCTACTCTCTCTCTCTCTCAATTCAATGGCTTTCTCTCTCTCTCTCTCTCCTTCCCTCCCTCTATCTCCGTCAGGGCGTTTCTGTCGCTCTGACTGAGAAGCACGGAAAAGATTGTTCCTTCTGTGGAGCCTAAATGTACGATTTGACATCTGAAGGGGCGGTGTTTCGACAGCCCGTGCTCAAGTTCGTTTTGCATGGCCCGGTTCCCCGGGTGAGGAGAGTTCTCATTTTAGAACATTCCATTGGTCCTTAAGTGACATCTAAACCCAACCGGAGCACCAGGCGATGCAAAAGGAACTCCACCAGTGATTCACAATTCAATTACGTTCTTGTCCACTGTCTTTCTGTGAGAAACAATGATCCACATGTTTCCGCAAATTAGTCAAATTCAATGGCTGACAGTAGGCTATTTTGGACATCTGATTTGTTAGGCTACTTCTTGTATTTAGAGATTAGTTCTGTTTAGTTTTTATGCACAACAATAGACCTACAGAAGTTCATCCATGTTCTATAATCCTAGTGTCAAAGACTCCCCCATAACGCAACTTTTATGAAACATTATAGGAAGGTCTTCAATTAAAATGTTACAAATGACATAATTATGCAGATAGAGACCTAATATAGTGAGTCAATAACCCTATACAATTCGCATTGTTTATGAAACATTCTCATTGTCACCCTTAAGCACAAGTTAAAAGAAAGGCGTGGGAGGATTGTTAAACATCTGATAGACCAGCATACAGAGCAGTATACAAAGCATCCCAGGCTAAGGGGTCCGTTTGTGTCCAATTCCAAGGGTCCAAGCGTCCTCATAACATGCAACCGGCCCTCATAAACACCTCAGATTATTTCCTGTTCACCTTGTACTGATCAATAAAAAACAAGGATGCCTATTTACAGAACTACCTCTCAGGCTTTAGAAAAGGGATGACGTTTTGGAAGAATGCACAGGATTTGATGCTGCTGAAACTTGAAACGCATCCAAAAATCACTCAGTAGACACAGAGAGTTCAAAATAACTGGATCAATCGTCTCTTTTATCGACACAAATAAAATCGGGGACCCCTGTCATCATGGCCATCACTGCTAATCTGGTTTGTAAGTATTACTGTTTAATCTATAAGGATCCTTTTTATATTTGAGTCTGTTTTTTAGGATACTCTGATGAGGGGCAATCAACGTGTCAACGTCATTTAGGATATTGAATCAAGATTTAGTTATGCCTCTTGTACGAGAATGACTGAATATCTGAGCGAGAGAGAAAGAGTACTGGTGCTCCACTTGAAACAATGACAACCACAAGGAAATTACCTGCCATGGCAACAGATTGTCGTTGCAATTTTTTTACATGCAGGTTGCTCTGCTTCTTTAGTGGAACCTAGTTATGTTGACAACAGTAGGAGGGTCTGTCCAAGACAATATTACTGGTAGAAGTAGACAGATAAAGTACAATAGTTTCATTGTTTGTGAGCTGTAGAATTAATGCCTCAAACAAACAATATAGTGACATTGGATGCTGATACATTGGCTAAATCCTATCTACACAGATCTGCATACACAAAATAACATAGCTGGTCCATCCTAATTTGCAAGGCAATATGATTCTACATATACGTAGCTATATCTCCAAATGGGATTGGGAGGTAGGGAAGCCAGTGGTATTGATCATGTATGGATTTTTAAATAGGGATCTTTCACCATCTCCATTAGCAAACCTGGATATGAGCCATAGTGGAAATGCCAGGCAGAGATGTTGTGTGGCCTCTGCGGTCTCACTGCTCCTCACAAGGGCCTGTCAAGGGGGTGGGTATGAGGGGAGGGATGGTTTAAAGGTACGCTTACTTCATTTCAGTCAGTCAGTCACTCTCCACTCTCTCCCTCTCACTGCCCTCTTTGTTTTGTCTTAATGAGCTCCTTGTATCTACTCTTAAAAGGACAGCCCAGGTCCTTTGTGCCTGAGGGCAGCCATTAAGACTAATAGCGTTGCTGACTAATATCTGGACCGGAGCTAGCTGAGTGGCCTTTTCAAGGCCACTTTTCATTATGCCCCCTCTCGCTCCCTTATAAGAAACATCCATGTGTTAATGGTGAACATTTAAAGTATGTATTAATCTATCTATGTACTTAATATCTTAGTTTGAAATTTACTAAGTTCTAGAAATAGGTCAAGTTGAATATAAACTTTTGTTTAATGTTTTGAGAGCTCCACAGACACATATAAGCACAGGCAGACAAACATTTAGAGGGGATGTACTCATTTCCACTTGGTTAATACACTCCGGTTTTCATTCAGTATTATATTTCTGACAGGCTAAACTAATTTCCATGAGCGTTACAACAGAGGGAATAAGAGCTGGGTCTCCCTTTACTAAAACCAATGGTTCAAAGAGAAACTCTGAAAGGAAATATTAAAGTTGATTTATTTATTACAAAAGCCAGTTACAGATGTAGGATCTTAATTTGCAGGATTGCAATGCAGGACATGTAAAATGTGCACTGTATTTGAGGTTTAAAAAGGCTTCTGAAGTTTGTAATTTCAGACTTGTCCATTAATTATAATCCACATAATAATTCACATTTCCTGTTGCTGCAGAATTATTTTTCTGCTATAGCCAACTGTCTCAAATTAAGATACTACATCTGTAAGAACTGGGGCTGCTGTTGTTAACCACACAAACAGTTTCCTGGACACTACCACGTCAAGTTAGTCACTGGTCATTGTACTGTAATTTATACATTGTACAGTTACAGGAAGAATGGTTATGGGAATGAAAATGTCTCTCTATGTCATTTTAAGTTTAAGTGACAGTCCTCCCAATGAGACTGAGCAGCACCACAGTCATGTCCCACAAATAAGGCAACATGTGCACTTGGGTTTCAATGTCTCGCTTCTTCACCTGGCAAATGCTGTTGCCATGGTTTTGACAGTTAGGGGTTCACGCAATGGCATTGCATTTTAGCACCCATAGCTAAAGCAAAGCTGCTCCTCGGGCACATCTGTGATGGCTGGCTGCCTCTCTTTAATCCAGACACGTAACTGGTGCACCTGCTGCTGCTACCAGAGGTTAACTGACAGCTAGCTAGCTGAAAGGACCTGCTTCTGCTGCTACCAGAGGTTAACTGACAGCTAGCTAGCTGAAAGGACCTGCTTCTGCTGCTACCAGAGGTTAACTGACAGCTAGCTAGCTGAAAGGACGTGCTGCTGCTACCAGGGGTTAACTGATAGCTAGCTAATTGAAATGACTAGGTGCTGCTACCAGGGGTTAACTGAAAGCTAGCTAATTGAAATGACTAGCTGCTGCTACCAGGGGTTAACTGAAAGCTAGCTAACTGAAATGACCTGCTGCTGCTGCTACCAGGGGTTAACTGACAGCTAGCAGTTAACCCCTGGTAGCACCAACAGGTCCTTTCAGCTAGCTAGCACTCATTTAATCCCTGGTAGCAGCAGCAGGTCCTTTCAGCTAGCTAGCTGAAAGGACCTGTTGGTGCTACCAGGGGTTAACTGAATGCTAGCTAGCTGAAAGTTTAACCTATGACCTATACTATATCCTGGGGCTTGAAGCTCACCTTCTTTTGACATCGGTCCCTCTCTTTAAGTTTTGGGTGTCATTCCTTGATTACATCATGATGACATGCCTTCCCCTGGTTTTAGATATTATTCTATTTACAAGGATGTATTACAGTATGCTTTGCTTAGAAACGGCTAGGCTGGGGAATTGTTGGTGAGCTGTTGTTTCTTTATGTGCCTTAAAATGCAACACGTTGACATGTTTATCTTTTTGTTACAATATGAAACCCAGACACTAGGGTTTGGAGGTAGTGGAGAAGCGTACTGAAATGAAAAATACTATTTTGTTACCACCAGCCAATCGGTATGGTATGACTGGATTGGCGTCCCTGTTCTTAGGTACCACTTAGCGAGTTATTGACCAGTCATTCACACACACACACACACACACACACACACACACACACACAGGGATCCTTGTTGGCCCTTGTCTCTTAGCCGTCTGGGGATGCGACAGGCTGGATGCAGTCCTGCTGAGATCACAGGCGTCCAGTAGGGACAGAACCACAGGCTGTGTATTTGTGTGCATGGTGAGTGACCGTATGTATGTTTGAGTGAGTATGCCTGTGGGTGGTTCTGGGCCTGCCTGAACATAAGTTCAGTTCTTTCTGAACAATTAACTTCGATAAAAAGGACATCTCTTTCTCCATTAGCGCCACAACGTGCCCTCCATTGTGCAGATAATTCAATCCCCCCAGGCCTTCCTCCTTCTCTCTCACAGTTAGAGAGCTCACTGATAAAGCTCCACCACCCCCTGCAGCTAAAGGAAAGCCCCTCATCTCCTCAGCTACACTACAGCCTGTTTATTAGAAGCACGTCTTCATTACAATATTGTGTTAAAATCATTAGCTGGATTGATTGGTTGACTATAAAAGCTCACTCTATTCCAAATGTGATATGATTATGATACCATTATGATTGTAACAATGACATAGTCATTACCTGTTATCGACAGTGATGCATTGTTCAGTCCTGACACACTCATAAGGGTTTAATGACAGTATGTATTACTAAGCCACACAATAGCATTTTTACAATAGTGATCTTTACCAACATTTTCCACCTTTCCAATGAGTTGGCATTAGTTGCATCACCGCTCCCAGTGATTGTACTATATGTCCTTGAAGACTGAATGTTCTGTATATGTAGTCACTGGTTAGTCACTGTAGAGGAACTGACCCCACTTACCTTTCCCAGGACTAGTCATTGCCACTACATACAGAGGCTCTCTAGAGAACAATTTTGAAGTATGCCTGATGGTATTATCAGCTATCACGACAAATACAGCCAATGTCACTACTACAACCACTCGCAAAAACATAGCCTAGCGAAGTGGGGCTGCGATGTGACCCTCTGCTCCAGAGTTGTCTCTCTTTTTTCCATTCTCCCCTCATTTTGTTTTATTGTCGGGGGAAGTGTGTGCCGGCCTGATTAGCATCGCTGTTTCCTCCTTTCCCATAACCTCCAGACCCCCGCAGGCTGCCTGTTTACTCGTAGAAAAGACGTGGCCCTCATCAGAGGCGACCCCCCCCACACACAATCTCTACCCCCTCCCCTCATTTACTCTACTCCTCCCTCCCTCCTTCTCCCCACCACCCCCAGCCCTGTGAACCCCCCTGATCTATCCTCCCCTTTCCTCCCTCCTCCCTACTATCCAGCTGTTAAATCACATAAATTAAAACCTAGGCCAATGGTCCCTGGGTTCCATATCACAGCTGTGTGTTCTAAATGGGAGTGCATGTTTAAATGTACAGTGAGATCATAGGTGCCTGGGAGTGGAAGTGGGCTTTTTACTGAATGGGAGGATACAGTAATACAATACATGCCAGAAAACTGGTGTGAATTTAATGAATGGATATGTGTGGTGTGAGCGACTACCGGAAGTAAAGTGTGTGTGTGTGTATGTATTTGTTTGTGTGTGCATTTCTGGGTTTCAGTGAGACTGTGCAGCACACACACCATGGATCTAAGTGGGCGTTTAAGATCAGACCCAGTGGTGTGAGAGTGGCCAGGTTTCTGGAAGTGGAGAAGAGCGGAGCATAGATTGGAAAGGAGACGGGTGGAAAAGAGAGGAGAGTGCGGGTGTATTGTAAACAGTACTATGGCATGGCGGATGTCAGGAAGCTGTGTGTGACAGTGGGCTCAGAGCCAACCATGCAAAGGCCCTTCAACATACAACATCCCTTCACCACATCTGCTCTCAGCTCTCTCTCACAGTTACTGTAACAGCACGCTATAAATCCAAAGTCCAACAAAGTCATCTCATGTAAACTAAAAGGGTGTTACAGTACTGAATGAGGAAGTCAGTCTTTCAAACTTTGAGTTGTGTTCCTCAATTAAAAGCAGAGAACATTTTCATTACTGGCCCCAGTGAGACTCAGTGCACATGTGCTGATATTATGTAGCGGTCATCTATGTGAAAGGGAACCAGGGCAGTTTGTATTGGCCATACACATAGTGAAACAGAAAGAGATTCTTCATACTTTGTATACTGTATTGGACATTCTAGGTGGATACTGACACACAGACAGTCATTTTCCATAATGTTAGCCTGACTCAACAGCAGTTGAGGTGGTATCTGTGTTTAATTGCATTGGTTCCATGAAAGGAAAAATGTAATGCATGTTCATTAGCAGAAATATGGCATTGATTAATCGTGCGCTGTGACTTGGGCTGTAAAATATGAAAGGGAAGCACACACAAATTTTTTCAAAGCTAAGCAAGGTGCAGGAGTGGCCTCATAAGCAGGCCAAGCTTACACACATGGTAAAGTGTGGCTTCAGGAAAGAAAGAGCACGTCTACTGGTTGCACAGTCAGCCAAAGAAGACTTCTTCACATCTATCCTTACTAGTTGATTTTCTCAGTAGGTTATTGAGATGACCTCAAATGACTATCGTTAAGAAGTCAAAATATTTTAATTTGAGAAACATATGGGTTAGATCAATGGTTTCAGGCAGTGGAGTGTGTCAAGGGTTACTGACCTGATTTTGAGATTTCAGCTCCATATACTGGGAGGCTACACAACAACATGCAAATGACACTCAGTGGGGTCACTAAACTCTAATTTCGTCTACAGGTGGTTGCATTGCGCGGACGAATGTAACGGCATTGGTTTGCATGATCACCATCATGATGGAGAGGAGGTCAACTGGAGGTCGTTTTTTTCCACTTGATAATGTTTATGTCAACAGTTTAGCGCTGGAAGCACTGGAGGCTCCAAAGGAGTGTGTCTCCAGCAACAAACATCAGCAAATCCCATCAGATCCAGCCCTGACCCAATCCCCCAGAGGATTGGGTCAGAACCAGAGGCTTGGGAAAAATATGGCCGCCCTTTGGCCCTCCTGCCTCCTGCCTCCTGTGCCCCTGCATCCAGCCTGGGTGGAGATGGAAGAAAGCTGGTGCCCGGCCTAAGCAAACCCCCCTCCCCATGGCGTGTGTCCCAGTCCCCTGAATAAATCACTCTTAAGAACGAGGGAGGCCAGAGTCAAACAGAGACAACGCACTGGGAGGAATGTTCCAGTTTAAAATAACCGGTAGGAAAAAAAGAGCGCAGGAAGAAAAATGTGGGGCATGTGGCGGTCCCTAGAGGAGGAGAGGAGGTAAAGGCCCTGGGGTCAACGTCACCATGGTCCCCAGGGAGGAGGAGACCCACAGGGGGCCCCGGGCCACTCAGCCGGCCACTGTGCATGCAGCACTCTGGAGCCAGACAGACTGCCTGGACTGGTGCATGCGTGTGTGTGTCCATGTAAGATGTGGGGATGGGGAGGTGGGTGCCTGTGTGTGAGTCACAGTTCATTTACCACACCCCTCCACATAAAGTCCTTTGTTTCCAGTGAACACATAATTCACAATGAACAATATATTTCACCCCCAATCTCATTTCCGTTTTTACCCCAATCTAGTTTCCCTTTGAGGCAATACATGTGTTCCTTTGTGAAATTTAAAAGGCATATTTTACTTTGCTTGGTTAATTTACTGTTTTAAGTGCAGTGACATGAAAAAACAGGCAAAAAACTGTGTTCTGTAGGATTTGGTCTTAGTCAGAGGCTTACTTTGGCTCCTACCTGTGGGTGCGAGGTCGTGTCCATTGGGTACCTCCTGCAGGGTGACATCCTGGGGATAGAGGGGTCTGGATGGGGGGTAGTGCTGCTGCTGCTGGGGGTGAACCACCATACCAGGGAGCTGGGTCAGTGGTCCCATAGCCACCCCTCCACTCTGCCTCTGTAAAGGCAACACACAGCAGGTTAACTCACTGGGCCTGGACATGATCTAGGGCTGGGCGATATTGCCAAAGTATAATATCACAATATGTTTCTTATTTTAGATGATATGGAGGTATTTGGTGGTATTTTATGTTTCTGAATAATATACGTTTTAAATCTGTTTTATGAGTAGTGCATAATCCGAGGATGGCAACAAATTAATTATAAGTGGTTTTAATGGGCTTTCTCCATTCCAATTGTTTTATACTCATCCAAACTAGGACAAAACTAAGATTGAAGTACTCAAATTCTTAGATTTTTCATTTATGTAGCAGTGTACTAAATCACCTTTTTAGATGGTATTATAAAAATCCATACCAGTATACCTTAAAATACGATGTATGGCCCAGCCCTAACCTGGTTCCTACAGCAACAGCAAGGCACAGATGCAGTATACAGTATCTCAACCTCACATCTTGTTTACTTTCAAACTGTGTTAACTTGCTGTACATAATGTGATACAACAGTTTACTGACTTACTGCGAGAACGTCAACGAGCTTGATTGTAAGGGGAGAAGAGACCAAGCTAGAGTTTTAAAAATACTATTTTGGAGTGGAGCTGGCTGGTTTTGTTTTATGCTTCCCGTATAGATACAATGAAGGCTAAATTTGATTCAATAGGTTTATCTTTATTTTCATCCTGTTTATCACATGTGAGATTGGACTGAGGGGAGATCCAAAGTGAATGAGTAGTTGGGGGGAGGACCAGACATGAATACTGTATGTAATGTGGATACACAATATATCAGGTGAGTAGATAACGGTCAGGACTATTCTGAGAAAAACGTCCATTGACTCAAAATCACACTAAGCAAGCACATGGAACATGATGCAGTTCTGATGCAGTACTTCAAGATATGGGTGTTCACACTCTGAAAGTGACATTTGATGCATACCTGGCAGGGATGTGATGACCAGTAGCAAGAAGCATAGGAGCCTCTCCAGTATCAGTTTCCATCTATCACCTCACCATAGGGACAATAGTGGTGGCTCCTGTCACCTCACCACTTAACTGACTACTGTCTGGTCGATCTTCACTACAGGCCTGGTTAGGAGCAGAGACCTCAGATCAGGGTACCTGACTGACTGCCCATCTGATAATGACTCTTGTTAAAGCGATGCTGGGTTTATCAGTAGGCTGTCAGCTTTACAGCCAGCTAATAGTGAGTGAGAGGGGACTAGGGAGCCTAATCTAGTGAAGTCTCTAGGGGGTACGTGGGCCGATGACAGCACTATCAGTTCAGTCTGGCAGGGAGAGGGGAGTGATAGCCAGCGGAAGTGGGGCAGTCATATCGGCACTGTAAAGCAGAGGAGTTTGGGGCACCTTAATTGGGGAGGATGGGCTCGTGGTAACAGCTGGAGCGGAATAAGCGGAATGGTATGAAATACATTGAACACACTGTTTCCATTTGTTTGATGCCATTCCATTTGCTCTGTTGTAGCCATTATTATGAGCCGTCCTCCCCTCAGCAGCCTCCACTGCTGTAAAGTGATATTGGAGGTCCAGCAAAAGTAGGTTGCTTGGAGTTCTCCATTCCTTTTGTGGATGATCCTTTGAGGTCACACATCTGATTTATAAAAGTAGGAGAGTCAGGGGCAATTTATTTATTTTTATTTATTTTTTTTTTTATTTTTTATTTATTTTATTCTTATATTAACAAATTCTTATTTTCAATGACGGCCTAGGAACAGTGGGTTAACTGGCTTGTTACAGGACATGGTCACAAAACATGGAAACCTCTTCCATTTCCTTCACATAAACACCCTCTTTGCATCCAGAATAACATGGAAAATTACCAAGGAAGAGGGCAGGGGAATCAGAGGCCTTTTCTCTACTAATACATGTCAATTCATAGGAAAAGCAGTGGCAACCCAGGTTCATCTTTCGAACACGTCTGGCCTCGGGTACAGTAATCTCAATTTCAAAGGCAAACAGAACCACCTGAGCCAATTAGAGGCGAGGGAGCTTTATCCCTCCATGTTTTGTACCAGAGCCAGGTTGGGTTGATATTTGCATGTGACCTCGTCCTCTTTGTCTAACGGGGCTGCATTCTGCATACAAATGGCAACATTTCTGCCAACGCTTGTCAACCTTCACCTTTCAGAGCCCAAATGTCCCTGATTCCTGTGATCTGACAGACTGTATTCATATGGTCCTTTCATTTGGATGGTGTTAAAAAGGCTGTTTACAAATAGCCTGCTCTATAGCACATCAAGATGGCATTACGTGGTAAAGTGTTGTGTTGTTCTGTGGGGCTGCTCTGCATGGCTCTAAATAGACTCAGTGATGGTTAGGCCACACTTTAAGATATTTACTGCCGACATGGTTAGGAGGTAATAATTGTTTTGTAGAGAAGGTTGTGCAATCCAGAGGTGATTGAAACTATAGTCTATTTTTTATTTCACATCAGCCTCCGAAGACAATGTCGACCTCTGGTCCATAGTGGTCTAGAATGAAGAACTGATGGTGGATTTTTTTTAACAACAAATTGTGTCAATTTTTTTATAGTAAATCTAACAACACCCCAGTGTTGAACTAAGTTGACATGGACAGTCCGTATTGCGGTAGCTAGATTGATGGAATCCAGAGGTACTCTGCTAACACACTCTGCCTACACTATGGCGTGTGGTAGGTAGCTAGTCCATCCACAGGTTGTAACAGCAGTGTGATTTATGGTGGTTGGGGTCTTACCATCGCCCCCAGACGGTCACAGGGGTGAAGGGTCGGGTAGGAGGAAACTGGATCCATGTAGTAACTCATCCTGGGGTTTGGATGGAGCAGCAGGCCTGTGGAAGGGATCAGCATACAAACAGCCGGGCGGGGCCCCTATCAATCACGCACTGTTTACACTGTGTTTGTGTGTGACTACAATAACCTGCCACCACAGGTCAACATAGAGTGGCACCACCCCACACTACCCTGTGTAACATCTGATGCAGACATCCCAAACAACATTGTTAGAATTCTTCCTTTTTGCAATGTTGCCTTTAAATGACATAATCACTTGATGGAAAAGGTTTTAGAAATAGAGGATCTTTAATGAACAAGAACTTCCCCCCCAAATGTAAAATTTGCACGGACAATGCAATAACAGATACTAAATTCTAGCCTACAACATTCCAGTCAAAATTATAATGAATTCAGTTGCTATTGTCTCTCCATATTTGGATATTTATATTAGGCAGATTTTTTCAATATTCAGAATTGAACATGTTTAGTCACACTGTCTCCAGTGTTGATAGGTGATCACTTAACTGACTTGCCTAGTTAAATAAAGGTTCAATTTGCCTGATGTTCCACCCCTCCTTCCCCCCTTGTCCTCTCTCTCTCCCCCTCCCTCCCACTCTCCTTGCTTCCCTCCCACTCATTTTGGGAATCTCTTTATCAAGTGTTTACTAACAGCAACATCCACAGACAGGGGGAGAAGAAACCCAGCTGAGAGGAGAGCTTTTCCAGGGGAGCTGACTGACTACTGGGCAGGGACAAGTAGCCTAGCATGTAGACCTCATTTAGCACACATAACAAAGACTTTATAACTTTCAAGTGATAACTAGTGTAATTGACTACTAAGAGAAAAATAGGTTATCTGTCTATCACAAAATTACATTAGGACACAAATACTTTGCAGTTCATTGTGAGGTACTACATTTTGTAAATATATTTTCAAAAAAACAATTGTCTTAATATTAAAAATACATATAATTTGACTTTACGACTGTGTTTGGAAATATAAACATGTTTTCCAAATGACTGGGTCAGTGGCCAATGGTACAGCAGAGAATCCAAACAGATACGCACGTGATAATGCTATTGCATATGAATGCACATATACCAAAAATATTATTAAGCTGTAATATTTCTCTTGTAACTATTTTGATGTACGTTTGAATAAAGAAAAACGAGGACTTCTCCGTTTCATTCAAAATGCAACAGATTGTACTGTTCATGCACGCTCCAACAGCATTCCTCACGGGAAGCGCAACAGCACTTCAAAGCGAGCTTTACAACACGACACATCAAATTCCTATTTATGTGTAACCATTATTATTTTCTACCAACATATATCTACTGGATTTGTAAAATTGGTAAGAGTATATAACCTTACCGTGTGTTGTGAGTGAAACTTCTTGCAGGCTGGTTGAGTGGTGCGCTCTGCACGCTACTTGGCTGTGACAGTTCAGCGATAGACAATGCACTGATGCTGTACCTGGGCTTGCCGTGAGTCCAAGGAGGAAGGACAATGCACTTGCCGGATTTAAGTCCCACCCTCGAATCCTACCGAGACCCAGTCAAAATCATTTTGGGGTTTTCCATACATTCGCTAAGTAACCGAACTGCTGTTATCCAAATAGAAAAACGTATAATTGTTTCGTGATGCATCTGGGTTTTCATTATCAACCCTATACAGGTTTGTCAATCGTGGACTTTACAAGTCAACTTGTATTCTTACTATCAAGCCAATGATTTGATCAGCTTGGTTGGTTTTGCACGTGTAGTTGGAACTTGGAATTATGAAATTCATTTTTATTTCCAGTTTAGGTTGTCATAAGTAGGATGAGGAGACAGGAACATACCAAAGCAAGAGTTAAAGGGAAGCCAACTGAGCTAATAAGGGTGACAATGGATAGGCTTCCTGTGTGGCCTGGAATAAGCCAGCATTTATGTGCACACAGGCCACACAGAATCACATCGGGGAAGAGTCAAGCCAGGGTGAGACCAAGGGAGTGGTCAGTCAGTTGTTAGAACATACAGGCCAAGGACTTTTTCTATCCTGCCTGGTGTCAGGAAGCATGTGCTCGTCAACAGTGTGTCACCACCAAGGTGTCGCAAACAGCACATGTCGTTGTGGCTCATGGCTGCCTCCGGGTCACTAAAGGATGCCCTTTAATATTTGTCATCTATTTGCCCCTCCAGAGCTCTCTAGTGGCTGGTGCCTCAGCGCCGTTCAGCCCCCTCCCAGGCCATGCATGTGTGACGCTGATTAGAGCCCTGACGGAAACCTCAGCCACTCGTCTGCGAAATGAGAAGAGGTGATTCCACGCTCTGTGAAATCTACAAGCCCTCTGTGTCTGATAGGGTGCTGCTATACACAGGTAACAACAGGAGATGTATCTATTCATTTGGTTATTAACTGTACTATATGTATTTGTCTATCTGTAAAAACACCACGGTGAGGAGGGAAAATCAGGGTTTTATCAGCTCAACACTTGCGACTCATCTGAAACACCTTTGTTCTCCTGACCCTGGTTCTCTTGACCCTGGTACAACATTTGTTTGAATTAGAAAGTGCACGGTCCAAGCCCCTGGCAGTGGCTGCCACTTTAAAGAAATATCTTGGGGGTGCTTTCAAGTCCAAGGTGAGAGGTGTAAAAAAGTGCTGTAGACAAGGAGCCCAGTGGCAAGCTGGGCTGGGGTGGGCGGCCTGTACTTTCTCAGCTCCCCGTTTGAAGCCCTGACGCGGGCCTCTCACCCCCCTTTTCTCCCTTGGCCCCCTTAGGGCACACATGGGCAACACGTCAGGGGCAAAAGGGGAGGGGATGAGTTATTGCCATGCGGAGAGAGGAAATCAGGCTCGCCCCTCTGATGAGCTAAATTTAATAAAGGGGAGGAATGCGATCCAGATCTCTTCTGATGCCCTCTCAATGCTGTTTCAATTATCGACGTTGGGAGTTCAAAGGGGAGGCCCCGATACACTTCTGCTCCACATGAAGCAGCTCTCATCACTTGGCCTCATGCCTTTCACCTCCCCATTATTGTGCCACCTTTTTCCGCTCAGTCACTCTCTCTCCGTCTTTCCTTCTCTCTTTGGCTCAACTGCAGTCATGCTTTACATTAAACAGATAGTGAGCACCCTGCCATCGCCACCAGTAAACCCCATCATTCAGTGGGAAATGTTTTATTGCCAAATGTACTTTCACCAAAGTCATGGTGTTACTTGACATTCACAGTTTCCCTCTTGATTTTTGTCTCTGTGAAACTACAGATATGCAGTGCCTTCGGAAAGTACTCAAACCCCTTGACTTTTTTCACATTATGTTTGGTTACAGCCTTATTCTAAAATTGATTAAATAGTTTTTCCCTCGTCAATCTATCTATACACTATACTGGCAAAGCAAAAACAGTTTTGTCAAAATGTTTGCAATACAATTTTTAAATAAATTAAATTTTACATTTACATAATTATTCAGACCCTTTACTCAGTACTTTCTTGAAGCACATTTTCAGCGATTACAGCCTTGAGTCTTCTTGGGTATGACGCTACAAGCTTGGCACAACTGTATTTGGGGAGATTCTCCCATTCTTGTCTGCAGATCCTCTCAAGCTCTGTAAGGTTGGATTGGGAGTGTTGCTGCTCAGCTATTTTCAGGTCTCGCTAGAGATTATGGAGGCCACTGTGTTCTTGGGGATCTTCAATGCTGCAGAAATGTTTTGGTACCCTTCCCCAGATCTGTACCTTGACATAATCCTGTCTCAGAACTCTATAGACAATTCCCGCTACCTCATGGCTTGGTTTTTGCTCTGACATGCACTGTCAACTGTGGGACCTTATATAGACAGGTGTGTGCCTTTCCAAATCATGTCCAATCAATTGGATTGAGCACAGGTGGACTCCAATCAAGTTATAGAAACATCTCAAGGATGATCAATGGAAACAGGATGTACCTGAGCTCAATTTCGAGTCTCATAGCAAAGGGTCTGAATACTTATATAAATAAGGTTTTTCTGTTTTTTATTTGTGATACATGTGCAAAAATGTCTAAAAACCTGTTATTGCTTTGTCAATATGGGTTATTGTGTGTAGATTGCTTAGGAAATTGTTTTATTTAATCCATTTTAGAATAAGGCTGTAACGTAACAAAATGTGGAAAAAGTAATGAGGTCTGAGTACTTTCCAAAGGCACTGTATGTACTTTTGTTATTTATTTCACTTGTTATTTATTTCACACTGTTTTACTTTAGGCATCAGGAGAGTTCTGCAGGTCTCAGTCCTCAATGAATTGACATAGGGTTGGCATGGTATAGTTGGCACGCTTCGATTTTGGGGTGAACTATTGTGTTTAAACTGAGGTAAAAAGTAAGAGCAGTACTTCCCAGGGTTCCTTCCCATGGATCAGATAAGCCAGAAGAACATCAGAAATCATTCAGAATATCATTAAGAAGATCTCTGTCAGTCCTGTTCTCATCTCTCATTGACAATATGCGTCTGTCATTCCAATTCCCAATATTGTTTTAATCAACACCCTCCCCCTCTCCCCAACGGTGTCCTGTGGTGTGTTGAGTGGGTGCAGACCATGAAACCTTTGTCTCACTTTCTCATTTTTGGATCTTCTAAAGATAGCACTGACAGGTGATATTAATGGTCTTTTATTAGCAGTGTTCTGATTGCTTTAGGTTGGGCTGCGTTCATCCCTTTCTACGGAGAGTGAGAATGGGGAGTTCTCCTCCCACTCCCCTCACACAGGAGATGGCCACTCTCTTTGATATGATGCCCGAATCCTTTCCTTTCCCCCCCGAAGAAACTGGCCCGCAGATGTTGCTACGCCGACTACAAAGAAGAAGCTCTTTATGAGGAGAACGTCTATTTTGGTCCCTGTGTGTTTCTGTTTCCGAGATGTGGTGCTTTGAGAGGTAGAGGCCTGATCTTTTAGCTCAAGACTTGTTTTATTCCTTGCCGAGATATTTTTTTATTAAATCCCCAATTCAAATTACTGAAGTGAGGATGTCATATTGTATTACATTATTCATGTGCCATCACTGTGGTAGAGTTTTAGGTCGTTGAAAAGGCTAAGAAGCTATACTGACATTGGGGAAAAGAAAGTGTGAAACACTGGAGTACTAAACTCAATGAATACTAAAGTCATAGAAAGGCTCTCTGTATTGGTTCGAGTGTGTTTCTACAGAAGTGGCAGTGGTTAGGTAGGTTAGGTCTCACTCTGACCCAAAGAACTGTGAGTTTGTTGCAGTCTGACTGTGAAGCAGAGGTCTTGGGAGATATATTATCTTTAATTAAGGCACCAATCCCTTTGGCAAGTTGTCTAAACAGGCCTAAATAGGCCTACTAAATCAGACTAACATCCTCAGTATTTGATGGTTTGGGAGCGTGCAATCGCTCCAGATGGTTCATGTTTCTGGAGTGATTCATGAGGGATGGCCCAGGACAGGGATCTTCTGTTTAAGCATTGCCTTGACAGACCTGGTTCCACAGA
This sequence comes from Oncorhynchus nerka, assembly GCF_034236695.1. Classification (NCBI taxonomy): domain Eukaryota; kingdom Metazoa; phylum Chordata; class Actinopteri; order Salmoniformes; family Salmonidae; genus Oncorhynchus; species Oncorhynchus nerka. The sequence goes on from NC_088409.1 coordinate 76,280,636, forward strand.
ATCACATGCTGAATCCACCCCCCCCCCCCCCCTCTCTCAGCCCTTAGTCGGGGACTGTGTTGCTGAGTTCAATCTAAAGAGCATTTTCCCCTGCATTTGACTGTTGCTCATCTCAGCTCACAAGTTGTTGTCTTGAAATATCTATGGGGTCATGACACTGTCACAGTACTATTAAAACAAATGCATCCCATTTCACCTCTTGAGTAAAGGGGACAGAAAGTAAAAGTATTTTTAATGCCCCTTGAAAACTTTGGTAGAAGAGCAATGCAAATGCATTTTTTGAGGTTGTGGCACGTATACAGAGTTTGATTTTGACCCAATGGAATGTTTGTTCTTGGCATTTTAATTCAAGATCAGCAAATGTACCAACTAACTGCAAGTTGCAACACAGGGACTGAAATCATCCCCTCCATATGTCTCTTCTGAAATACAACAGTGTGCTAAAACATTTCAGAGTTAACTGACTGCCTTAAACGTAGTTTTAGCTCAAGAAGCAGAAAATAAAGATGAAAGAAGGGGAGAGAGGGGGAAAGGAGGAAAGAGGAGGAAGAACAAGATGCTGAGTCCAGCGTGCCCTTGATAAGCTGCTGGCAGAGCTCCAAAACGAACACCCACGCAGCCCCCTCCTCTCCTCTGTCCAGTCCCAGCCTGGGCCCCGGTCCCAGCACCGGCACTAACTATTCCTCTTCATTAGCCGCCTAGAACGAGATGCTTGTCATGTAATTAGAAGAGGGGTTTTCTGAATGCTTGTGAAACATATACTGTCATTAGAGACGTGAGAGAAAGCTGGTGAAGAGAGAAGAAGGTAAGAGAGCAAGGAGAGGCAACGACTTCGGCAGAAGTTGTGACAGGGGTCAGCTGGAGTGGCTTGCCTGCTTGGTAAAGAGGGAGATGACAGTGTAAAACAGCCTCCCTTGTGACCCTCTCTTCGGTGTGTTTTGGATAATCAGTAACTCCATCCTAGTCCCGTTGTGTTAGCTCTGATAGCAACATAAGTGACACAAGTAGATCTGCCAGGCTCACTCAGCTCATCTATGCTGTGATCTGTGAAGGTGCAGCGAGGCTTATCAACGGCAGGGCGATGAGAGGGAAGATGTTGATGCTTGTCAGTGAGTGATTTTCACCAGGGTCTGGGTAGTGTCCAGTCCAGAGCCTATGCTTTCTTCCAGTCTGCCCTGGGAAAGACATCGCTCCTGCCACCCCTCACTCATACGCTCCCTTATTCTTACCAGGCCTTGGTTTCATTAACATATCTGAAGGGATGTAAACTTAGCTCTACAACCCCCCCATAATACTATAGGTACTCCAGCTGCTACAACGATGGAGGCCTGCTAATGCTCACCCTGAGAACAGCAGAAGCCCCTAACCCATGGTTCCCTCTTCCCTTCCCTCCGCCCCCTCCCTCCCTCCCTCCACCAGGTCGGGCTGAGAGAAGTGTTTATAGAGCCAGAGCCTATAATTAATGACAGGATAGGTCATTTGAGTCCTCGTTCTGTTCTGTGGAGGTAGATAGATACAGCCAGGGGGTTAGATTACAACTGCTTAAATAATACCCCCCCCCATCCCCTCTCCATCTCGCCCCTTTTCACTCACACTCAGTCTTATCCCAACATAACCGTCCTCTGGAGAAGTGTTTCTCACTAGCTTTCCTCCTGACTATCCCACTTGGCTCCCATGCCCCCCTAACCCCCACCCCATTTCCACCCCGCCCCCTTACTGTGCAGCGCAGGAGATATTTTTAGCCCAGAGTTGATGTTTTAAGGATGTACAGTACATCCTGTGCCATGATTCTCTCTGTGAGGAAACGGGATGCTCTCTGTCTTCCCCCATTCTACTTTCCATCCTTCCCTCACATTCTCTCTCCCTCCACCCCTCTCTTTGCTTAGCCCCCCCCCCTCTCTCTATTTGTCTCTCTTTCTCTTAATTCAGTTCAAAGAGGCTTTATTGGCATGGGAAACATGTTTACATTGCCAAAGCAAGTGAAATAAACAATAAATAAAAGTGAGAAGAAACACAAAATAACATTAAACGAATGTACAGTCTTGCATTCATAAAGGTTTCAAAAGGATAACGACATTTCAAATGTTATATTATCAGCTATGTACAGTGTTTTGACATCTTGCAAATAGTTGTTGTCACAGCTAGGAGTGGAGGGTGCGGAGTCAGGCGCAGAGAGCAGAGGATTCATAGAAAACCAACTTTATTTTGGTGAACGGGTAAGTGATCAACACCAACACAACAGGCGAACAAAATATGACCGACCCAAAACAGGACACCAAAAAGGTCAGAGAACATACTACACGCAACCATCCACAGACAAACAGAAAACAAGCCCGCACAAAAGCAGGCGGGCCTAACCCGACTTAAATAGCCCTAAAACAAATCTCAAACAAGGAACAGGTGAAATCAATACAGACATAACCAACAGAAAAGGAAAAAGGGATCGGTGGTAGCTAGTAGACCGGTGACGACGACCGCCTGAACAGGCAGGGGAGCCACCTTCGGTGGAAGTCGTGACAATTGTGGTATTAATAGTAAGGGAAGATAAGTAAACAGATTCATATTGGTTGTATTTACAATGTTGTTTGTACTCCACTGGTAGTCCTGTTTTCATGCTAAAGGGTCACAAATCTTGCTGCTGTGATTGCACATTGTGTTATCTTAACTAATAGATATGGGAGTTTATCGATGTTTGATTTGTTTTCAACTTCTTTGTTGGTCTGTGTGATCTGTCAGAAATATGTGTCTCTAATATGGTCATAACTTTGTCAGGAAGTTTTTTATTTACCTAGGCAAGTCAGTTAAGAACACATTCTTATTTTCAATGATGGCCTAGGAACAGTGGGTTAACTGCCTGTTCAGGGGCAGAACGACAGATTTGTACCTTGTCAGCTGGGGGGTTTGAACTTGCAACCTTCCGGTTACTAGTCCAACGCTCTAACCACTAGGTGACCCTGCCGCCCCAAAGTAAGGAAGTTCAGCTCAGTTTCCACCTCATTTTGTGGGCAATGGGGACTTATCCTTTCTGCTTTTGAGAGCCACGTCTGCCTACTGCGGCCTCACTCAATAGCAAGGTTATGCTCACTGAGTCTGTATATAATCAAGGATTTTCATAATTTTGGGTCAATCACAGTGGTTAGGTATTCTGCTACTGTGTACTCTCTGTTCAGGGCCAGATAGCATTCCAGTTTGCTCTGTTTTTTTGGTTGGTTCTTTCCAGTGTGTCAAATAGTGATCTTTTTGTTTTCTCATAATTTTGTTAGGTCTAATTGTGTTGCTGTCCTGGGGCTCTGTGAGGTCCGTTTGCGTTTGTGAACAGAGCCCCAGAATAAGCTGGCTGATGGGATTCTTTTCTAGGTTCATCTCTGTAGGTGAGGGCTTTGTGGTGGAATGTGTGTGCATTGCTTTTCTGGATTTGTTAATTAGTGGGTACAATCCTAATTCTGCTTTGCATGCATTGTTTGGGGTTTTACGTTGTACAATAATGTTTTTGAAGAATTTTTCGTGCAGTCTCAATTGGGTGTTTGTCCCATTTTGTGATTTCTTGGTTGGTGATTGGACCCCAGATCTCATAACCATAGAGAGCAATGGGTTTTATAACTGATTTAAGTATATTTTGCCAGATCATAATTGGGATGTCGAGTTTTATGTTATTTTTAATGGCATAGAAAGTCCTTCTTGCTTTGTCTCTCAGATCGTTCACAGCCTTGTGGAAGTTACCCCTTGTGGAAGTTACCAGTGCTGTTGATGTTTAGGCCAATGTAGGTACAGTTCTTTGTGTGCTCTAGGGCAGTAGTGTCTCGTTAAAAAAATGTAGTTGTTGTCCTTCCAACTGGACTTTTTTGGACCAACATTACTTTTGTCGCACTGAGATTTACCGTCAGGGTCCAAGTCTGGCAGAATCTGTGAGCTGCTGTAGGCCTTCCTTGGTTGGGGACAGAAAGGGAAACTGAATGCATTCAACCGAAATGTGTCTTCTGCATTTATGAATCAGAGAGGTGTGGGGGCTGCCTTAATCGACATCATCGGCCCCCGGGGAGCAGTTGTTGGAGGTTAACTGCCCTGCTCAAGGGCAGAATGGACGATTTTTCCGCCTTGCCAGCTCGTGAATTTAGAACCAGACACGTTTCGGTTACTGTCCCAATGCTCTTAAACATTAGGCTACCTGGCGCCCACAGAATTACCAGATCATCTGCAAACAGTAAACATTTGACTTCAGAGTCTAGTAGGGTGAGGCGTGGTGCTGCAGACTGTTCTATGCCCTTGCCAATTCTTTAATATACTGTATATGTTGAAGAGGGTGGGGCACAAGCTGCATCCCTGTCTCACCCTACAGCTCTCAGGAAAGAATTCTGTGTGTTTATTGACCATTTGTACTGCACACGTATTGTTTTTGTACATTGGTTATATAATATCGTATGTTTTTTCACCAACACCACTTACATCAATTTGTATAGCAGACCCCGATGTCAAATTGAGTCAAACGCTTTTTTGGAATCAGCAAAGCATGTGAAGACTTTGCTTTTGTTTTGTTTTGTGTGTGTCACGGATCGCTAGGAGTGGTGGGTGTGGAGTCAGGTGCAGAGAGCAGTGCTTCCAATGAATATGTTTAATTCAGCTGGGTCCAGCCAACAACCAGGCAAAATTACCAAAAAAACGATAAGTCCCCCAACCAGGGAAGATTACGGACAGCAAACACATAAGCACAAAACAATAATACACCACTGGCATAAAGGATAAGCCCGCACAAAAGCAGGCGGGACCTGGGAGTTTAAATAGCCCCTAATTAACAACAAATAAGATACAGGTGAAAACAATCAAGACAAAAGGAATCGGTGGCAGGTAGTAGACCGGTGACTACGACCGCCGAGCGCCGCACCTTCGGTGGAAGTCGTGACGGCAGTGTGTTTGTCAATTAGGGTGGGCAGGGTGTATACCTGGTATATCATACAATATTTTGGTGTAATCCAAGTTGAAATGTTTGAGTCTGCTGTTGATGATAGTGCAGAGCATTTTTCGCGAGGTTACTGTTGACGCAGATTCCACAGAAATGATTGGCGTTGACTTTTTCTCTACTTTTGTGGATTGGGATGATCAGACCTTGGTTCCAAATATTGGGGAAGATGCCAGAGCTGAGGATAATGTTGAAGAGTTTAAGAATAACCCATTTGAATTTGTGGTCGGAATATTTTATAATTTTGTTTCGTATACCATCAAACCACAGGCCCTTTTGGGTTGGAATATTTGTATTTTGTCCAGTAGCTCATCCAATGTAACTGGAGAATGCATACAGTTTGTTTGGCTTCGATACATCATGGTGGAGTATTGGTCTGTTCAAGTCGACAGTGATTTGCTGTGATCTGATAGGGGTGTCAGTGGGCTGACTGTGAACGCTCTGAGAGACTCTGGGTTGAGGTCAGTGGTAAAGTAATCTACAGTACGACTGCCACGGGATGAACCGTAGGTGTACTGACCGTAAGAGTCCCCTCGAAGCCTACCATTGACTATGTACTGACAGAGTTGCAAGAGCTGCAAGAGTTGTTGCTTGTTTTGTTGTAGTTGTGTCAAGGGAGGCATATTTGGGAGGGAATGCTGTCACCTCCAGATACGTGCTTGTCCCCCTGTGTGCTGAGGGTGTCAGGCTCTTGTCCAGTTCTGGCGTTTAGGTCACCACGGGCTAGTACATGTCACCATGCCTGGAAATGGTTGAACTTCCCATCCAGGATGGAGAAGCTTTCTTCATTAAAGTATGGGGATTCTAGTGGAAGGATGTAGGTAGCACAGTGAATTAAACATTTCTCTGTTGAGATTATTTCCTTTTTAATTTCTAACCAAACGTAAAATTGTCCTGTTTTGATTAATTCAATGGAGTGGGTTAAGTCTGATCTTTACCAAATTATCATACCCCCTGAGTCTCCTCCCTGTGTAACACCTGGTGGATGGAACTACAAGCTCTCTGTAACCTAGAGGGCAACCAAAGGCAGATGACCTCAGACCTTGTATATTCCAGGATGAGATAGTAAAAACGTTCTTCCATAGTGTCTAGTGTTGTTTTTGTGTGGTTTAGGCATAGGCCATTACTCTCTCTCTCTCTCTCTCTCCTGCCCTGTTGCTGATTGTGAAGACTCAGAGGGTTCAAATCAAATCAAATGTTATTGGTCACATACACATGGTTAGCAGATGGTGTTGCGAGTGTAGAGAAATGCTTGTGCTTCTAGTTCCGACAGTGCAGCAATATCTAACAAGTAATCTAATAATTCCACAACAACTACCTAATACACACAATCTAAGTAAAGGAATGGAATAACAATATATGAATACATGGATGAGCAATGACAGTGGCATAGGCAAGGTGCAATAGATGGTACAAAATACAGTATATACATATGAGATGAGTAATGCAAGATATGTAAACATTATTAAAGTGGCATTATTAAAGTCACTAGTGATCCATGTATTAAAGTGTGCAATGATTTCAAGTCTGTATGTAGGCAGCAGCCTCTCTGTGTTGGTAATGGCTGTTTGACAGTCTGATGGCCTTGAGATAGAAGCTATTTTTCAGTCTCTCGGTCCCAGCTTTGATGCACCTGTACTGACCTCGCCTTCTGGATGGAAGCGTGGTGAACAGGCAGTGGCTCAGGTGGTTGTTGTCCTTGATGATCTTTTTGGCCTTCCTGTGGCATCGGGTGCTTTACGTGTCCTGGAGGGCAGGTAGTTTGCCCATTGTGATGTGTTGTGCAGACCGCACCACCCTCTGGAGGGCCCTGCAGTTGTGCCCGGTGTAGTTGCCGTACAAGGCGGTGATACAGCCCGACAAGATCCTCTCAATTGTGCGTCTGTAAAAGTTTGTGATGGTTTTAGGTGACAAATCAAATGTTATTTGTCACATGTGCTGAATACAACAGGTGTAAACCTTATTGTGAAGTGCTTACTTACAAGCCCTTAACCAACAATGCAGTTAAGAAAAATAAGAGTTATTTACTAAATAAACTAAAGTTTAAAAAAATGGGTGGCTGAAGTCTATTAAGACACCAACAGAAAGTGTCTTAATAGGGCTTTGGGCACCACAAGCCAAAAAAGCTTCAATGCACCTTGGTATAGATTCTACAAGTGTCTGGAACTCTTTCGGAGGGATGCGACACCATTCTTCCACAAGAAATTCAATAATTTGGTGTTTTGGTGGTGGAAAATGCTGTCTCAGGCGCCACTCCAGAATCTCCCATAATTGTTCATTTGGGTTGAGATCTGGTGACTGAGATGGCCACGGCATCATTTTCATGCTCATCAAACCATTCAGTGACCATTCTTTCCATGTTGATGGGAGTATTGTCATCCTATGGGGGTATAGCCATGGTAGCCAAAATAATTGCCTGTCCAGTGGATAATTGTCACGGTATTCGTTGTCGTCGAATAAGGATAAGTGCAGCGTGGTAAGTGTTCATGCTTTCTTTATTAAAACTGAACACTATAACAAAAATAACAAAGAGAATAACCGAAACAGTTCTGTAAGGTGCAAACACTAAACAGAAAATAACTACCCACAAAACCCATGTGGGAAAAAGCTACCTAAGTATGGTTCCCAATCAGAGACAACGATAGACCGCTGTCCCTGATTGGGAACCATATCCGGCCAAAACAAAGAAATACAAAAACTTTAAAAAGAACATAGAATACCCATGCAAATCACACCCTGATCAAACCAAAATAGAGACATAAAAAGCTCTAAGGTCAGGGCGTGACAATAATGGTGCCGGGGGGATGGCTGCTGTTTTAAGGGCTCCAAACCAACTGTGCTATTTTGTGTGTTTTTGTAAGTTTGTAACTTATTTTGTACATAATGTTCCTAGTATCGTCTCTTATGACCGAATATCAGAACAGAACTAAGAACAGATATAACCCTTGGTTCACTTCAGACTTTACTGCCCTTGACCAGCACAAAAACATCCTGTGGCATACTGCATTAGCATCAAATAGCCCCCACGATTGTCACGATCGTCGTAAAGGGGAGACCAAAGCGCAGGGTGGTGTGAATGCATGATTTAATGATTGACGAAAAACACGAAGTACACTGAATAAACTATACAAAATAATAAGACGAACGTGACTGCTAATGACACACTGTGCTAACATGCAACATAACATAGACAATAACCCACGAACCACAATACAAAACAGGCTACCTAAATATGGTTCCCAATCAGAGACAACGACAAACACCTGCCACTGATTGAGAACCATATCAGGCCAAAACACATAGAAACAGACTAACTAGACATGCAACATAGAATGCCCACTCATATCACACCCTGACCAAACAAAACATAGAAACAAACAACGCAAATAATGGTCAGAGTGTGACAGTACCCCTCCCCTAAGGTGCGGACTCCTGCCGCAAAACCTAAACCTATAGGGGAGGGTCTGGGTGGGCATCTGGCCGCGGTTGCGACTCTGGCGCGGGACGTGGACCCCACTCAACCATAGTCATTTCCCTCTTCAAGGGCCTCTTTAGAGTGGCGACCCTCGCCTCCGACCTTGGGTCGTTGTCCCTATTTAAAGGCCCCATTAGACTGAGGAGCGCCTCTGGACTGAGGGGCAGCTCCGGACTGAGGGGCAGCTCCGGACTGAGGGGCAGCTCCGGACTGAGGGGCGGCTCCGGACTGAGGGGTGGCTCCTGGCTGGCTGACTGCTCTGGCGCCTCCTGGCTGGCTGACGGCTCTGGCGGCTCCTGGCTGGCTGACGGCTCTGGCGGCTCCTGGCTGGCTGGCGGCTCCTGGCTGGCTGGCGGCTCTGGCGGCTCCTGGCTGGCTGGCGGATCTGGTGGCTCCTGGCTGACTGGGGGCTGTAGCTGCTCCTGGCTTGCTGACGGCTCTGCAACATGCAACATAACATAGACAATAACCCACGAACCACAATATAAAACAGGCTACCTAAATATGGTTCCCAATCAGAGACAATGATAAACACCTGCCAGGACAGACGGGAGACTCTGGCGGCTCAGGACAGACGGGAGACTCTGGCGGCTCAGGACAGACGGGAGACTCTGGCGGCTCAGGACAGACGGGAGACTCTGGCGGCACAGGACAAGCGGGAGCACCTGTAGGGACGAGACGGAGAGACAGCCTGGTGCGGGGGGGTGGCACCGGATAGACCGGACCGTGAAGGCGCACTGGAGATCTTGAGCACTGAGCCTGCCCAACCTTACCTGGTTGAATGCTCCCCGTAGCCAGGCCAGTGCGGCGAGGTGGAATAGCCCGCACTGGGCTGTGCTGGCGAACCCGGGGACACCATGCGTAGGGCTGGTGCCATGTATGCCGGCCCGAGGAGACGCACTGGAGACCAGATGCGTAGAGCCTGCTTCATGGCACCTGGCTCGACGCCCACTCTAGCCCGGCCGATACGAGGAGCTGGAATGTACCGAACCAGGCTATGCACACGCACCGGGGACACAGTGCGCTCCACCGCATAACACGGTGCCTGCCCGGTTCCTCACTCTCTCCGGTAAGCACAGGAAGTTGGCGCAGTTCTCCTACCTGGCTTCGCCACACTCCCTGTGTGCCGCCCCCCAATAAATGTTTGGGGCTGCCTCTCGGGCTTCCAGCCACGCTGCCGTGCTGCCTCCTCATACCGGCGCCTCTCTGCGTTCGCTGCCTCCAGCTCTGCTTTGGGGCGGCGATATTCTCCTGGCTGTGCCCAGGGTCCTTCGCCGTCCAGAATCTCCTCCCAAGTCCATGAGTCCTGCGTTCTTTGCCGCTGCTGCTGCTGGCCGTTACCACGCTGCTTGGTCCATTGTTGGTGGGTTATTCTGTCACGATCGTCGTAAAGGGGAGAACAAAGCGCAGCGTGGTGTGAATGCATGATTTAATGATTGACGAACAAACTATACAAAATAATAATAATAAGACGAACGTGACTGCTAATGAAACACTATGCTAACATGCAACATAACATAGACAATAACCCACAAACCACAATACAAAACAGGCTACCTAAATATGGTTCCCAATCAGAGACAACGACAAACACCTGCCACTGATTGAGAACCATATCAGGCCAAAACACATAGAAACAGACTAACTGGACATGCAACATAGAATGCCCACTCATATCACACCCTGACCAAACAAAACAAAGAAACAAACAACGTAAATAATGGTCAGAGTGTGACAACGATATGCAACTTTTCAGGGAACTTAGGAACCAATATACACAGTCAGTTAGGAAAGCAACGGCTAGCTTTTTCAAACAGAAATTTGCATCCTGTACCACAAATTCCCCCCAAAATTTGGACACTAAAGTCCATGGAAACTGTCGCCACTGATAAATCCACGATAATCGAGAATTTCAAAAAGCATTTTTCTACCGCTGGCCATGCTTTCCACCTTGCTACCCCTACCCCTGCCAACAGCTCTGCACCCCCCACAGCATCTTACCCAAGCCCCCCTTCTCCTTCATCCAAATCCAGATAGCTGATGTTCTGAAAGAGCTGAAAATCTGGACCACTATAAATCAGCTGGGCTAACAATCTGGACCCTCTCTTTCTAAAAATTATCTGCCGCAATTGTTGTAACCCCTATTACTAGCCTGTTCAACCTCTCTTTCGTATCGTCTGAGATCCCTAAAGATTGGAAAGCTCATGGTCATCCCCATCTTCAAAGGGGGAGACACCCAAACTGTTATTGACCTATACCCATCCTGCCCTGCCTTTCTAAAGTCTTTGAATGCCAAGTTAACAAACAGATCACTGACCATTTCGAATCCCACCGTACCTTCTCCGCTATGCAATCTGGTTTCCGAGCCGGTCACGGGTGCACCTCAGCCACGCTCAAGGTCCTAAACGATATCAAAACCGCCATTGATAAAAGACCGTACTGTGCAGCCTTCTTCATCAACCTGGCCAAGACTTTCGACTCTGTCAATCACCGTATTCTTATCGGCAGACTCAATAGCCTTGGTTTCTCTAACGACTGCCTCGCCTCGTTCACCAGCTACTTCTCGGATAGAGTTCAGTGTGTCAAATTGGAGGGCCTGTTGTCCGGACCTCTGGCAGTCTCTATGGGGTTGCCACAGGGTTAAAATCTCTGGCCGATCCTTTTCTCTGTATATATCAATGATGTCGCTCTTGCTGCTGGTGATTCTCTGGTCCACCTCTACGCAGACAACACCATTCTGTATACTTCTGGCCCTTCTTTGGACATTGTGTTAAACCTCCAGACAAGCTTCAATGCCATGCAACACTCCTTCCGTGGCCTCCAACTGCTCTTAAATGCTAGTAAAATGAAATGCATGCTCTTCAAATGATCGCTGCCCGCACCCGCCCGCCCGACTAGCATCACTACTCTAGACGGTTCTGACTTAGAATATGTGGACAACTACAAATACCTAGGTGTCTGATTAGACTGTAAACTCTCCTTCCAAACTCACATTAAGCATCTCCAATCCAAAATTGAATCTAGAATCAGCTTCTTATTTCGCAACAAAGCATCCTTCACTCATGCTGGCAAACATACCTTCATAAAACTGACTGTCCTACTGATCCTTGACTTCGGTGATGTAATTGACAAAATAGCCTCCAACACTCTACTCAGCAAATTGGATGTAGTCTATCACAGTGCCATCCGTTTTGTCACCAAAGCCCCATATGCTACCCACCACTGCGACCTGTATGCTCTCGTTCGCTGGCCCTTGCTTCATATTTGTAGCCAAACCCACTGGGTCCAGGTCATCTATAAGTCTTTGCTAGGTAAAGCACCGCCTTATCTCAGCTCACTGGTCACCATAGCAACACCCACCCGTAGCACGCGCTCCAGCAGGAATATTTCACTGGTCATACCCAAAGCCAACTCCTCGTTTGGCCGCCTTTCCTTCCAGTTCTCTGCTGCCAATGACTGAAACTAATTGCAAAAATCACTGAAGCTGGAGACTTATATCTCCCTCACTAACTTTAAGCATTAGCTGTCAGAGCAGCTTACTGCACCTGTACACAGCCCATCTGTAAATAGCACACCAAACTACCTCATCCCCATATTGTTATTTATTTTTGTTCTTTTGCACCCCAGTATTCTCTACTTGCACATCTATCACTCCAGTGTTTAATTTCTAAATTGTAATTATTTTGCCACTATGGCCGATTTATTGCCTTACCTCCCTAATCTAATTACATTTACACACACTGTATATAGATTTTCTATTGTGTTATTGACTGTACGTTTGCTTATCCCATGTGTAACTCTGTGTTGTTTTTGTCGCACTGCTTTGATTTATCTTGGCCAGGTCGCAGTTGTAAATGAGAACTTGTTCTCAAATGGCCTACCTGGTTAAATAAAGGTGAAATCATATTATTTTTTTAAGCAGCGATTATTCACCTGGAATTGGACGAAGATTTTTTCTTACATTTTTTCTTTAACGAAATGGATATACTTCTTTGAGACCAGGCCTAAATCCCCTTCATTTGCGTGAAGAGAAAACGGTGGGCGAAGATCAGGGCGCCTTGTTAGAATTTGTCCGCCTCTACCATCCGTTATATTGGCCAACATGCAATAGCTGGAGAATAAACTGGATTAGCTCCGTTCGAGACTATCCTACCAACCAATTACCTGTAATTTCTTATGTTTCACTGAGTCGTGGCTGTACGATGACACAGATAATATGCAGTTGGCTATGTTTTCCGTGCATCAGCAGGACAAAACAGCTATGTCCAGCAAGATGAGGGGTGGGGGTGTTTGTCTATTTGTCAATAACAGCTGGTGAGTGATGCCGAATATTAAGGAAGTCTCAAGGTATTGCTCACCTGAGGTAGAGTACTTCATGATAAGCTGTAGACCACACTATCTACCAAGAGAGTTTTCTTCTATATTATTCTTAGCCGTCTATTTACCACCACAAACCGATGCTGGCACAAAGACTGCACTCAACTAGCTGTATAAGGCCATAAGCAAACAAGAAAATGCTCATCCAGAAGCTGTGCTCCTAATCGCCAGGGACGTTTAATGCAGGCAAACTTAATTCGGTTTTACCTAACTTCTACCAGCATGTCACATGTGCAACTAGAAGGGAAAAAACTAGGCCACCTTTACTCCACGCACAGAGACGCATACAAAGCTCTCCCTCGCCCTCCAAATCTGACCATAATTCTATCCTCCTGACTCCTGCTTACAGGCAAAACCTAAATCAGTACCTCAAAACCTTGCTCAGTACGTGGATGCTACAGGACTGTTTTGCTAGCCCAAACTGGAATTTGGCATTGAGGAGTATACTGCCACAGTCACCGGCTTCATCAATAAGTGCATCGACGACGTCTTCCCCACAGTGACCGTATGTACATATCCCAACCAGAAGCTGTGGATTACAGGTAACATCTGCATCGAGCTAAAGGCTAGAGCTACCACTTTCAAGGAGCGGGACACTGATCTGGATGCTTATAAGAAATCCTGCTATACCCTCCGATGAACCATCAAACAGGCAAAGCGGCTATGACACTCGTTGGATGTGGCAGGGCTTGCAAACTATTAAGGACTACAAAGGGAAACTCAGCCACTAGCTGCCCATTGATGTGAGCCTACAAGACAGGCTAAACGCCTTTTATGCTAGCTTTGAAGCAAGCAACACTGAATCATGCACAAGAGCATTAGCTGTTCTGGACGACTGTGTGATCACGCTCTCCATAGCTGATGTGAGCAAGGCCTTTAAATAGGTCAACATTAACAAGGGCACGGGGCCAGACGGATTACCAGGATTTGTACTCGGAGCATGCACGGACCATCTCAATCGCACTCCACACTGCTCTTTCCCACCTGGACAAAAAGAACACCTATGTGAGAATTCTGTTCATTGACTAGAGCTCAGCGTTCAACACCATAGTGCCCACAAAGCTTATCATTAAGCTAAGGACCCTAGGACTAAACACCTCCCTCTGCAACTGGATCCTGGAATTCCTGATGGGCCACCCCCACGTGGTAAGGGGTAGGCAACAACACACCTGCCACGCTGATCCTCAACATGGGGGCCCCTTAGGTGTGCGTGCTTAGTCCCCTCCTGTACTCCCTGTTCACCCACGACTGCGTGGCCAAGCACGACTCCAACACCATCATTAAGTTTGCTGACAACACAATGGTGGTAGGCCTGATCACCGACAACGATGAGACCGCCTATAGGGACGAGGTCAGAGACCTGGCAGTGTGGTGCCAGGACAACAACCTCTCCCTCAACGTGAGAAAGACAAAGGAGATGATTGTGGACTACAGGAAAAGGAGTGCCAAACACACCCCCATTCACATTGACAGGGCTGTAGTGGAGCGGTGGAGAGTTTCAAGTTCTTTGGAGTCCATATCACCAACAAACTATCATGGACCAAACATACCAAGAAAGTTGTGAAGTGGGCACGACAATGCCTTTTCCCCCTCAGGAGACTGTAAAGATTAGGCATGGGTCCCCAGATGTTCAAAAATTTCTTCAGCTGCACCATCGAGAGCATTCTGACCAGTTGCATCACCAACTGGTATTGCTCGGCATCCGACCGTAAGGCGCTACAGAGGGTAGTGCGTACAGCCCAGTACATCACTGGGGCTAAGCTTCCTGCCATCCAGGACCTCTATACAGGCAGTGTCAGAGGAAGGCCCTAAAAATTGTCAATGACTCCAGTTACCCAAGTCAGACTGTTCTCTCTGCTACCACACAGCAAGGGGTAATGTAGCGCCAAGTCTAGGTCCAAAAGGATCCTTAATATTTTCGACCCACAAGCCATAAGACTGCTGAACAATTCATCAAATGGCCACCTAGACTATTTACGTTGACCCCCCCCCCCTCTCCTTTGATTTTACACTGCTGCTACTCGCTGTGTATTATCTATGCATAGTCACTTTACCCCTACCTACATGTACAAATTACCTCGCCTAATCTAAACCCTGCACATTGACTCGGTGCTGGTACCCCCTGTCCATAGCCTTGTTATTTTATTGTGTTACTTTGATTTCATTTTTTACTTTAGTTTATTTAGTAAATATTTTCTTAACTCCATTTCTTGAACTGCATTGTTGGTTAAGGGCTTGTAAGAAAGCATTTCATGGTTAAGGTCTATCTATACCTGTTGAATTCGGCGCATGTGACAAATACAATTGGATTTGATTTAATTTGTCTTCTTGTTACTCATTTATTGAGGCACCACAAGGCATGCACTCATCTCCACATGCTCTGCTGGATATACACTGCAGCAAAACAAAGACAATTAATCCCCAATAAATAATTGTATTCAGAAGAGAAACATTTCCATTGGTCATATTTTTTCAACACCTGTTGTATTCGGCTCATGTGACAAATAAAATTGGATTTGAATGGATGTTAATTGCCTAATTAACTCCAGAACCACACCTTTGTGGGAGTACCTGCTTTCAATATACTTTTTATCACTCAGGGTAGCCTAGTGGTTTGAGCGTTGGACTAGTAACCGAAAGGTTGCAAGTTCGAATCCCCGAGCTGACAAGGTACAAATCTGTCGTTCTGCCCCTGAACAGGCAGTTAACCCACTGTTCCTAGGCCGTTATTGAAAATAAGAATTTGTTCTTAACTGACTTGCCTAGTAAAATAAAGGTAAAATTAAAAATTTACTCAAGTGTTTCCATTGTTTTGGCAGTTACTATGTTGTAGGTAATTGCCTTGTCGAGTCGTGCCTAGTCTTCTAAATGCTATATTCGCAACTGCATGTATATTCAGTTCTCCATTTCCCAACAGTATGTCATAACACTGACTGTCAAGAACACCTGTGACTAAACTCTGATCTCTGGACATGTTTGGTCCTCAACTCTAACCCAATGTCTTTCCTATTGGTATCTGAACAAATCCAGTCAAATTAGATTCTTCTCTGCTGTTAATCTTATTTATTTCACCTTTATTTAACCAGGTAGGCTAGTTGAGAACAAGTTCTCATTTGCGACCTGGCCAAGTTGTCAGTTTGCCTAAATTATTCAACGTCTAAATGTTTTGGAAGTTGGTGCGTGTTGAACAAGTTTGATGTTTGTTCCGATTCATTGCAGTCAATTTCTGTATTCCTTTTTTATGGTCCTCTGGTTACTAGCTTACTAATAATGGTGAATAGACTTTACATGAGGTTCTCAGTCTGTTCCAAAGCTCAACGGTGCCCTCTATCAGTGGAAGACCACACTACAGCCATTTCCCAGCCAGTCCTCTCAGTAGCATGGTAAAGTGAAGAAGTGCTATACGTTTTGAAGTGGCAGATTACATTTGAATAAACGTTTTTTTTTCATAAGACCTGCTCAAGCTGAGAACTTTGATTCAGGCATTTTCTAAATTGGACTCTATTTATCTTTCCGAAAAACAATTTACACCAAATGACTGAAGTGGATATGTAATCAAGCACTGTGTTGAATACATTGTCTTTACGTACACAAAGTCCATTATAATAACTAGTATGGCCACCTTCTGGCTTCAACGTATCCTGCAGTCAGACCCAGAGAACAGCACCATATATTAAAACTTTATTCAACAGATACACATATGATGACAGTGACACTGTCTCTTTAAGAGGCATGCAGGAATGCAGTGGTTTTGCCCAGGCGTTTGGGGCACTGCCCTTATAATTGCACACAAACACAACCTCTCTCTCTCACTCTCAATTCAATTCAATTCAAAGTGATTTATTGCCATTGGAAACACATGTTTACATTGCCAAAGCAAGTGAAATAGATAATAAACAAAAGTGAAATAAACTGTAAACAACACACTTAAAAGTATCAAAGGAATAGACTATTCAAATCTTATAGTATGGCTATGTACAGTGTTCTAACAATGTGCAAATAGTTGAAGTACAAAAGGGAAAACAAATCAACATAAATATGAGTTTTATTTACAATGGTGTTTGTTCTTCAATGGTTGCCCTTTTCTTGTGGTAACAGGTCACAAATCTTGCTGCTGTGATGGCACACTGTGATACTTCGCCTAATGGATATGGCAGTTGATGAAAATTTGATTTAAAAAAAATTCTTTGTGGTTCTGTGTCATTTGAGGGAAATATGTGTCTCTAATATGGTCATACATTTGGCAGGAGGTTAGGAATTGTAGCTCGGTTTCCACATTATTTTGTGGACAGTGAGCACATAGCCTTTCTTCTCTTGAGAGTCTGGCCTGCCCACGGCGGCCTCTCTCAATAGCAAGGCTATACTCACTGAGTCTGTACATAGTCAAAGCTTTCCTTAATTTTGGGTCACAGTTATCAGGTATTCTGCCACTGTGTACTTTCTGTTTAGGAGCAAATATCATTCCAGTTTGCTCCTTTTTTTGGTTGAACCTTTTACTGAAGTGGGCTAAATCAGCATCCCAATATTACACTTTATATACATTACAGAAGACTGAAATATAACAAAACTGTTTGACAGAGAATATAAAAAATATTCCACCCATGAGCCCACTTGGGTCAATCACAGTGGTCAGGTATTCTGCTATTCTCTGTTTAGTATTCTTCTTTGTTTAGTGTGTCCTATCTTTTTGTTTTCTCATAGCATTCCAGTTTTTGCTTTTGTTCTTTGTCTCTCCCTATGTGATGGTTTGTCTTTCTTGTCAGTGTGCTTTGTGGAAGTTACCAGTTACAGATAGTTTTTGTGTGCTCTAGTATGTCAGATAAAATTTGTATTTCTCGCTCTCTCCTTTTGACCCTAGGAAGATGTGTTGTTGTGGCTGATTTTCATTTGTTGAAGACTTGATTAAAAATACCTCATTTCAGCACTTGACTTGTTTTTGTTGTAGAATACATCTATAAAGAATATGGCAATCGCTACGTTGTGAACTCTCAAACAGAAGACGTGTCTGTGTTTTGGGGTATAATAAGTGAAAGGATATAGGCTTAGTAGCTAAGGAAATAGTCATGTATTATCAAGTCTCCTGAAGATCTGCCAATGAAACTAAACATATTGTTCATATATATAAATGCATGTCTTAGGACATGCTTCTTCTCTTCAACATGCCTTGTAAGATGTTTAAGACACAGAGCTAGGTAAGTTGCTCTAGCTCTAGCTTGGACCAGAGAGCCCTCTAGTGGTCTGAGGTTGAATGACTCCTAAAGGAAGGGGATCAATAGTGGGTTCCTTTATTAGATCCAGATTTGACTGTCTGAAGGCACAGATGAATGATTTTTGTAGTCTGGTGAACAGCCCACATCGAGAGAGTTCAGGCTGTCAGACATGTCTGGGGGGGACAGGGGCCTCAAAGTAAATGCCTGAGAATGTATGGCACGGTAAACCTGAGAGCCCTACTGCCTTCAGCCGCCTTCCAGGGAACAACACAAGTCTTATGGAGCAAAGCAGCTAGATCAAAATTAGAGGTGACAGCATATTCATTTCATTCTGTGTTTTTCTTTAAGGGCTTTTTAAATGCTGTTGAATGATGAGTGGTCAGTAGATTTATAGTCCAGGGATGATTTAGGCTTTCTAAATGGCACTACTCTCTACTGCTCGCTCCCTCCTTTTTTTTCATGGAGTATAGGCATTTTTGAAGGCTTTATTCCATCCCCATGTAGTTTATACAAGGATGAATCCCCTTGTGTTTTACTATTTTGAGTATTTGTGTAAGGTGAACAGCACCTTGGTTCCCATGCGCAGTAAGGAAGAATGGCAGCCTTCTTTACACTTTTGCACTCACACAGAGAAACATAAACACACAGGGTAAGTACTATTTGATTACAAGTGGGATACACGTTTAAGGTGTGGTGAGACAATGGTAAGGCATGTAATCAACACACACACCCTTTCAGTGATTTTCATTAAAAGCGTACCAGAACATATTGTGTATAATGAGAGCATGTATTTGCTGTCTGAAAGATAACCCTCTGGGCAGCAGCCAGCGAGGCCTTCATATAAAGGACTTCTCATTTCTCCATGAGGTCAAAGAGGGTGTATTATTGATACTCTCAGAGCGTGATCAGTGGCAACACATCAGGGATGCCATTACCTTCAGAAATGTTTGCCTCATGAAAGGACTGCAGCGCTTTCATTTAATACTTCCCCCCGCAGTCCTTTATGAAAATAGGATTGGTGAGACTTATATAGGCGTTATAGTCTTCTCTACTCATAGTCTATAGGCCCCCTCTACCCACTCCCTCCTTACCCCCCTCCTAGGACCAGAACTCTCTTCCCCAGAAGTCACGGTTTTAAAGTTTGGGTCTTTGGGTTTAACTACACTGCATCTGGGCTTGACGGGGGCTAGCGTGAAAAGATGTCAAATTCCGCCCTGCCTTGCCTTGCCTGGTGCCACGCTCCAATTTTCTCTGCCCCTGAGGAGTTCGCTCCCATTGCAGCCCTGGTTCTATCTCAATATCCAGATTATCTCTCCTGGTAGCTCCTCCAACTAAATAAATAACGAATTACAGTTCAGAGTCAGTAAGGGGCTTAATTTACTCCAGTCGATGTAATCAGAGATGTCTGTACGACGTTGCTGCCACAAAGTCCGAAATACAACTGTTTTGGTGGAATCCCAGGAGAGGGTGTGGAACTCTGGAACAACCCATGATGTTAACACCAGTCAGAGGGCCTGCCAGTGGAATGGAGATGTGGCACAGACCTGAATGCATACATGTTTTTTATAGAGCAAGACAGAGAGAATGGCTAGAGCCAAGAGATACAAAGAGAAAGCTAAAGTCTAGCTACTGTAACAATTACAAATATGCAGATCATGTAGCTGTAACACCAAAACTAGCTTACAAGTGAAAATCTAATCAATGAGGTTTTTTTTTTTTTTTTTTGAACTTTCTGACGTTAAATTGGAAGGCAGATTGGATGGCATCTCTCTGATTCAGAATCAGATGAGCATACCTCTTCTTTTTTGAGAACCATTGTTTTTACTGTGTCACATAGGCAATGCAATCAATCCAAAACAACACAAATGTTCCCCCTTTTTCACAACCCCATCCCAAAAAATACCCCTTACGGCCCCACCCAATCCCCAACCTCGGTCAACACATGAACTCAGCAAAAAACGAAACGGCCCTATTTCAGGACCCTGTCTTTCAAAGATTATTCGTAAAAATCCAAATAACTTCATGATCTTCATTGTAAAGGGTTTAAACACTGTTTCACATGCTCGTTCAATGAACCATAAACAATGAACATGCACCTGTGGAACGGTCGTTAAGACACTAACAGCTTACAGACGGTAGGCAATTCAAGGTTATAGTTATGAAAAAATTGAACACTAAAGAGGCCTTTCTACTGACTCTGAAAAACACCATAAGAAAGATGCCCGGGGTCCCTGCTGATCTGCATGAACGTGCCTTAGGTATGCTGCAAGGAGGCATGAGGACTGCAGATGGGGCCAGGGCAATAAATTGCCATGTCCGTACTGTGAGACGCCTAAGACAGCACTACAGGAAGACAGGACGGACAGCTGATTGTCCTCGCAGACCACGTGTAACAAGACCTGCACAGGATTGGTACATCCGGACATCACACCTGCGGGATAGGTACAGGATGGCAACAACAACTGTTCTAATTACACCAGGAACACACAAACCCTTCATCAGTGCTCAGACTATCCGCAATAGTTTGAGAAAGGCTGGCTTATAGGCCTGTTGTAAGGCAGGTCCCTACCAAACCCACCGTCGCTGGATCAGATAGGATTGGCAAAAAGTGCTCTTCTCTGACGAGTAGCGGTTTTGTCTCACCAGGGGTGATGGTCGGATTCGTGTTTATTGTCGAAGGAATGAGCGTTACACCAAGGCCTGTGCTCTGGAGTGGCATCGATTTGGAAGTGGAGGGTCCGTTGTGGTCTGCTGCGGTGTCACAGCATCATCGGACTGAGCTTGTTGTCATTGCAGGCAATCTCAACGCTGTACATTACAGTGAAGACATCCTCCTCCCTCATGTGGTACCCTTCCTGCAGGCTCATCCTAACATGACGCTTCTGCATGACAATGCCACCAGCCATACTGCTCGTTCTGTGCGTGATTTCCTGCAAGACAGGAATGTCAGTGTTCTGCCATGGCCAGCGAAGAGCCCAGATCTCAATCCCATTGAGCACATCTGGGACCTGTTGGATCGGAGGGCAAGGGCTAGGGCCATTCCCCCCAGAAATGTCCGGGAACTTGCAGATGCTTTGGTGAAAGAGTGGGGTAACATCTCACAGCAAGAACTGGCAAATCTGGTGCAGTCCACGAGGAGGAGATGCACTACAGTACTTAATGCAGCTGGTGGCCACACCAGATACTGACTGTTACTTTTGATATTGACCACCCCCCTTTGTTCAGGGACACATTATTAAATTTCTGTTAGTCACATGTATGTGGAACTTGTTCAGTTTGTCTCAGTTGTTTGAATCTTATGTTCATCCAAATATTCACACATGTTAAGTTTGCTGAAAATAAACTCAATTGACAGTGAGAGGACGTTTCTTTTTTTGCTGAGTTTAATATAGAAAACACACAGAAGAAAATTAATTTAAAAAAAAATAACAAATCAACACTACAATTAAATAAAAAGTACACACAGTAAGATTTATGACCAGTATAACAACATCAAGAAAGCATTTTTATCCCACACCTGCACCATCTCAAGGAATTCAGAGATTTCTGAAGCAGAAACTTTCCACGTTTCCAGAGTAGTATATGTTTGGCTTTGTGCACGCGGGCAGTGGATAACTCCAACATAACCACGTCCTGAAAGTTTACAAACCATTTCCTTATATGAAGGTCATGTGGTGGCAACCAGCACTGAACAACAGGTCTTTTGACAGCAATCAACCCAGCCAGGCAAACTTTCCATTGTTTCTCATTCAGATACATACTTAAAACTACATCTCCAGCACCACCCCAACATCAACATACACAAACATAAGAAACACCTTCCTAATATTGAGTTGCAGGCTCAATTCTTCAGGCCATGGACTCTACAAGGTGTCGAAAGCGTTCCACAGGGAAGCTTGCCCATGTTGACTCCAATGCTTCCCACCGTTGTATCAAGTTGGCTAGTGGTCATTTGGATGGTGGACAATTCTTGATACACACGGGAAACTGTTGAGTATGAAAAACACAGCAGCATTACATTTCTTGACAAAAAACGGTGCACCTGGCACCTACTACCATACCCATTCAAAGGCACTTAAATACTTTGTTTTGCCCATTCACCTTCTGAATGCCATACATACGCAATCCATGTCTCAATATTCTCAAGGCTTAAAAACCCTTCTTTTACCTGTCTCCTCCCTTTCATCTACACTGATTGAAGTGAATTTAACAAGTGACATCAATAAGGGATCATCGCTTTCACCTGGATTCACAATGCCTACTAGTAACTGGTTAAAATCACTTGAATCACACTGATGATGTCATTGGAAACACTTATCTTCCTCTATATTTTGTACTACAAAACATAGAAACGCACAATTTTCACATACCGTATGTTGATGTTAGGGTGGTGCTGGACATGATGAATATGAAGTTGAAAATGTTTGAATTGTCCTTTAAAGTAACAAGGGAATTTGTTCAAGGGTTTCTAATCCCAGAGGTGCAATGTTGCGAGATTTCGGGGAACGCTTGTGAAACAGACCAATCAGACCAAGCCTGGGTTTGGGGTTTGAGAAGTCAATGAGAGAAGTGAAAAATGATTTCTTAGTTGTACATTTTCTCTCTATCTAAAGGCAGAAACTAGATACGAGCCAGTGTCTTAAGTAGTCAAGCATGTTATTACTCCAACCTCGTGAAAGAGACAAACTGACACGTTTAAATTTTGGTCAAAAACAACTTTATATTGAAGTAGTGCCTTTGATTTGACGGCCTGCCTTTTCCTCCAAAACTCATAAACCTCAGGACCATCCCAAATCATATGTTTATATGTGCCAAGTGTCCTATACAGGGAACATAGGTCACAATTTGAGCTTGGAGCCTGTTTTGCATTCTTTGCATCTTACCAGTGGTGTCCATTGCAACCTATGACAGAGCTTAAAATAAATAAATTTATGATTTGAGTTCTTTGATAAGTGAAATATATTCTTCCAGACATTCTCTCAATCAATAGCCTCTTTATCAATAGCCTCTTTATCAATAGCCTCTTTATCAATAGCCACATCCTTTACCCATGTTTTAACCATTGAAATATCTTTCTGCATTAGTAATTGAAGATGAGAGTAAATAGCTGACACAAAACGTCTGGATGGGAATGTAAAAATCCACTCTATCACAGGGTACCCATGGGTCTTCTAAAAAGGAAAATAAAGTTACCATATTAGCTATAAACTGTCCCGCTATAACAGTAGCATCAGTCATGAATGCCATTACCCATTTCTGTCATTAGGTTGACGTATAATGCAGATTTCAAAATGTCAATGTTCTTCACCATTTTAACTGGAATTCCTATAGGTAGACTAGTCAGTCCACTGTTTTCTTTTCCTGGTGTCCTGCTAGGAGGCTCTTGGATGTGTATGCGTCACCAACTTTACAATGTTGAAGTCATGTGTATGTTTTGTGGGCTTTGTTTTTTAATGATCCCCCCCCACCTGTATGGTTCCACACTTCCGTTATCTGTTACAAAATCAACAGATGCTCAACAGATTGTCTTAAAAGAAGGCTACTTGAATATGACTGTAGCGTGTCATGGAACAGAAGGAAACAGTATTGAGAAGTTGAGAACATTGTCAGTTAATGGATGTTAGAATTTCGGGTCATTGTTCTGTGGAAGCACAATCATGTAGCAACTGATGCTATTTTTAATAGGAACACCTTGACCACATCAGTGCACACCAGCCATGGTAATACAATAATCTACCAGCTTTGACCCATAGGCCTAGGCTACAACATGCATCCATTACAGAGTATTGATGCATGGGTTAGGCAAAGTGCCTATACCTAAGACATATGTAGATAACTGAAAGCTTCTCAATTTCACTTTGGTTGTCCTGCGTTAAATGATGACCTTAATGAGGCTGTAAAATCCTATGCTTGGGCAACTTTTCTCCCTGTGAATTGCCCAACATCCTTTGAGGGACTCTTGGGTGGAGGATAAGGGCACTGTGTAGGAAATGAAGTTACTGAACTGAGTGGGGTCAACTGAACAGGAAAAACAAACTCACTGGAGACACGTGTCTCTGTCAGGAGGCCACGAAGCGCGGATCCTGCTATGGCTGCAATTATTCATGGGGGAATTATCACAAGAATATCTCCATTGTTGGAGACATTTCAAAGTAAAATAAGAGAAATTTAGATTTTTTTTAAAAGGTTTTACATTTAATTCAATCGGACTGTACTGTTGTAAACACGTAAAGGGAAATATAACTTATTCAATCAGACATTGTTATCACTTTCTGTGTTTGAAAATAACACATTATGTTTAACAACAGAAACGGTTTCATATGGTTGATATTATTAAGATCTCATTTGTGGTTTCAAGGTTGGCATGATATTTATTTTGATAAAGCATTTTGTTTAAGTTTTGTAAAAAAAAGTTCACTCGATGTCCTGTTGTATTCATAACGTAAACATAGCCTACATGGACAGGTGTGTAGAAATGCCTATTTCTTTTGTCCTAAAAACACTTGGTGGCCTTCAATATATTTAAAAGTACCTCTCACTATTTGCCTTTTTTATGGTGCTGTTCCTATTTCCTATAAGATTTTCCTTATTTCATGGTTCATTTGACTTGCAACTCCGGCTCCCTCTCACACTAAACCCAAGGGGAGTTTTTTCACTCACTTCCCATTGGTTGCCGACTGGCGGCTCTCTCATCACAGTAACATTCCCATTCATACACCCCGCGCTCCATACACCTTCTCAAAATAACTTACTGTCATCCATGGTAACGACTTTGAATAGACGGGACAAATTATTTAAATTGGGGAATAATTAAACTGAAATAATAGACGACTGACAACATAACGACAGGTGAGTGAGGAAATTACATTTGTAAGATTGCGACCTGTAGGCTATTCTAACCAGCCACAAACCTCTGTGTATGCTGTGTGTTTGGTGACCATAAATCAATTCCACTGTTTTTTTAAACTAATTCTGGATTAATGTAGCCTGCCTTTTCATAAAACTATCTAATTTATCAAGATTCAATGCCAGTCTGGTTTCCATTTAGATTAAACAAATGTTTTGCAGGCTATCATCTGATAAAAAATTACATTTAGTTTATTTTTCGTATACAAGTCACGTTTGTTTTCGAAAAGTGTTTTAGTTTGTCCTAATATAACTTGATTTCGTGGTTGCTTGATGAGTGAAAACTGTGGTTTGAAAGAAGTGCAAAGATTAGGGGAAATCAGTTCGTTCTCATGTATGATGGTTAACAGCAAGCTCTCGTACAAGGTAATATGCTTAAAATGTAACACTAGAGGCTTCCAATCCACGGGCTTTCTCAGAGGAAAGCCACTGCCGTTATTCAACAGTCCTCCTGAGCCGCGAGTCGGCTAATTGGCTACATATGCGGAATTCTATGCTCTTTTACCATTTAGAAATTGGATGCATTTGGGAAACTTTATGAGGCGAGCCTAAAGTTTGCCTACAGGAGCTGAAAATACGAAACATGTTGGTCCCCTACAATTATAAATCGTGCCACGATCATAAGCCTATTGGATAATGTATCAGTGGCCGGTGCTGAGGCAGATATTCAATAACCAAAACATTTCAGCCAAACGTGAAAGGATTCTATAAAATATGTGACTGTGGGCCTATAAAATATCTGATCAGACACTAGTCAGTCCGTGTGTTTTACATTTATTTATTTGTTTAGATATTGCTATAACATGCATTCTGGATGTGTAGTGGTCCATTTGTTTTCATCGTATTTCGAACATGTGATTATTTTTAACATAATGCCGCTGTGGATTTGGGGGCCCTGCACAATGCATTTTAGGCCTATAGTGGCAAGTTATACTTTACCTTTCGCTATTCCCCGTTTTCACAATGACAGTGAATGTCTCCTGTCAGTGGATGTGAGTCGAAATGAATGAGTCTTTGACCGCAATCTTTGCACTGACAATAAAAAGTTCGTTTTCATTATCCACTAGTTCTGGAGACCAGTGTTTGTCTCAGTGTAATTTGCTTGATGTTAGGAATGTTAAATGCTGCATGTGCCAGCCTTCTTGATAATTGCACACTGAGGGAACCGCTAAAGACACCGTCCTCGAGCTGCCCTTTCACCCTAGACTTTGTAAACTGCACTTATTAAAGCGAAAAGTGTTTCAATATGTGGTAAGCTTTAGGGAGAAACGTGATGGGGGTTGGGGTTGGGGCTCTGCTGCCCTGCTTTCTCCACATGAGTTGTCTATCGAGAAAGTTAAAGTCAGTCAGCCATGGTAGTGGTTCTGGTCATCATGAACAGTGGTATCATGCATGATAATATGTGATTGGTTGTTAGATTATCATTGCGCCACCAAATATATGACGAAGGAAACAACACGGCAAGGAGGGTCACATGACTGAATGAATCAAGTCTGTGTCCAATAATTTACAGTGGGCCTACGAACCAAATCTGACCCTATTCCTTATTTCAGTGGAAGTGGTTGCACGGAATGGAACGCAATTCACAAAACCGCAAGGTGCTCGTGCGCGGTCCTGGGATCGCTCTCTAGCTGTGGTGGTTATTGATAATTGTTTCCATAATTTACCCTGATATCACAACAGCATGAACAATAGCAAAAGGCTTCCGAAAGTAAAAAGGTTTTCAAATTGTTTATTTAATTGAAACCACAATATGCGGTCTGAGGCTTGGAGACTTGGCTAAAGTCTATATAAATAAAGATTTTTACTTGAGGGCGAATTGAAAAAATATCTAAACAAAACTCATTTGATAACAACCAGAGTGCAGAAAACTGGACTGTTAGCCTGAAGGGAATATTTTCAGGAGATCACAGCCATTGAAAATGTACAAAAGTTTGCATATTTAATTTAACATAAAAAAATGAACTAACAAAAGAGTCGAAGAAGTATGAGTTAATTGATGAATGAAGCTTGAATGCTGGCTGTGTGGATGCTAGTCCATTATGAAGAGAGGTTGTTGATGGTCGATTGCATTACTGAACGAGTGGTCAGGAAAGTGTGTTATCCCAGTGTTACGTCAAGCCTACTGTAGCTCTTTTACCAATAGGAAGCGGAGTCATTCTTCCACCAATCAGACATAGCTATCATAGCTATTTAGACGTGACATATTGGCATGACATAACATGTATTATTCTCCACACTATAGGCCTTATTTGTCATTACATTGTTATTACATAATTAATTATTCTCATATGCATTGAACCACAATTGATGATCAATATGCACATTATTATAAGTATTGTTATGCACAATATTAGCATATTATGAATATGTTTTACTAATCTATTTATTTGTGTTATAATTCTTTTAATGCATTGTTATTTTAGAATATATTTCACTCTTTCAGTTTTTCCCTTTTTTTTGTGTTAATATTCCTCTACTCTCCCCAGGGCCCGTTGAACACTGTTGAACACCTCTCGGCCCTCTCGGTTCTATGAACATGTTTCAGACCGTGCCTGACACTTCGTCTTATGTCAAGGTAAGACAACATCGTCTCTTCGAGCAGGTAATTTTGGTGGACGTTCTGGGTCGTCCCTCATTTTATATTCATGAGGATACTTTGCGAATAATTTGCATCTGGTAGTCATTTTTTAAATCTCTATCGGTATGCCTACCCTACGCATAATATGAGAGGTATATTGAATAGGTATCCCATTATCCTACTGTATAATGTGATTATGTTATCTGTCTGGACATCAAGATTGATTTAATCTCTTTGCGGGACTGGTATAGCACATTATTATATTTGATATCATGCAGTTTTTGTTCTCTCTCCGCCACAATCTCAAAGAATGTAAACAAAGCAAATAGTGGACATCTGGTTTTCAGGTTTAAAACTCTGTGCATTGAATCACATGGTACAGCGTGTAATTCTTGCAAGCGGACAATGTGTAGGCCTTGGGAAGATTTGTTTGAAACGAAATATGCATTCCCATTGTTAATCTTAAATCCTACATTAAATTGCCCAATCCCGGACATGCCATAATCTGACTTTAGAAAACTATCAGGGTACGTGCAGACGTCATGTTTTATGGGAATGTGTTGTGTGAGTGTATATGCCTTGTCATTGTTCTGCCTGTTGAGTGCTCATCATAACACATAAACATTTCGGCAGGCTATTATGTGAGTCAGGCTGTTTTAAAATAATATTGGAAATGTGATGCCATATCTTTCATAGATCATTGGTTGAAGACCAATAGGCGGAGCATGTCTGCTTATGAAAATTAACAATTATGCTTAGTCAAGCCATTCATAATATCTTTATAATCAAAATATTCCAAGAGTGACTTGTTATGTTTTGGCGACTTATTTCCCTTTGCATATAAGGGCTCTTTTCATACAGTCATAACGTTTGTAGCGCTCTGCAGAAAGACTTAATTTTCACTGGCCACATTGCTTGAGTCCTCTGAACAATTCACGATTTGTTTTGGGAAACTTGAACAGCAAGGAATGTTTGAGGAGAAAATGTGTTTTGAAATTACCCTTTTTGCTCCCTAAATAAGACAAAGGGGCAATGACTGGGAAACCAATCCAAGAACCTGTGCGAAGTACTCTTTGGTTAACCACTGAATGCTTAAGATTCCTTAAGCAATCCACATTTCAGACAAAGTAGGTCAGGTCAATGAATATCGCATTGCCCTCGTTTTAATCGAAACGTTCATTTAATTATTTTGCATTTTCGGGCAAGATATTGGTTAGAATGTGAACCAGGCACGCCTCAAGGCAAATTTTAAATAAATATGCTGCTTCATTCAAGCGAATCCATGGTCTAGCATTTGTTTTGTTAGGTTAAGGCCAAGCGAGGCTCGAGCTCTCCAATAAAAATAAATCTCAAATTAATTATGGCCCCGAGCAAGGGACCAGACAGTTAGGTCTTGTATGCTGCAGTCTCTGCTTTTTGCCCTGAGTATTTTACTTGTTTTTCTTTTTGCCAAGAGAGGGAAGGGGTTTACCAGAACTCTGAAGTCTAATGAACAATCTTAAATGGCCGATCCATATCTAAGGCTATGTAAGCCTAGTGGTTAAAATAATAGGCCAAAAAAGGTTTGTCACATAAATGAATTTATAGAAGTGGAATTTAGTAGGCCTAACGTTTGTTTGGTCTTTTATTAATTAATATTTGTTCACGAATAATATAAACAAAGGCCTCTTTCAGTAGGCTAATAATCTTGACTAATAATTATGATGAATATCTATAATAATACCGGCACAATCATCGCCGTTATAATTTACTCTTAGATCATTTGGTTACATTATGGAGATGTTTAGGCCTATATAGGCTATTCTTGCGCACTTGTAAGCAAGTGAAGTGGTGAAGTGCTGTAAATTCACGATGAGCAAAAGGGCAACTATTTAAAAACTGAAACTAGTAGTATCCACCCACTTCTTGTATTGTCCAATGGAGGAGCTATGGCTTCCCACAGCTCGTGGTAAGAAATGTCTGGCTGTCAAGTTTCAGCGTCAAGCCAGATGTTATGTGGTTCGCTGTATAAACCAACTTGCATCTGCTTATTGGCCTCCGAAAATGTTTGTTACCACAGTATTCATTATGGCCTTGGCGGAAGCCGGGATAGCTTTTCTCTCTTTGCATAAACCTGCATGTTTCGTGAGTAATGGCGTGAGTAATTTGATTAGCGATAGCCTAACTCTTACTTAGTCTTTAGTTTTTTTTAGTGATTTGCCTTCGCTTACTGTGCCTCTATGACCAACTCAATCGATATTGGCAGGTGATTTCAGAGTTTGGTCACATTATTCCTCAAGTAACCTCAGGTGTCAACAAATCACACAAGATTGTGTTAGCGTTCTACGGGTTATTAGGCATATTGGAAATAGGCCTACTTATATGGCCTAGAAAATGACAGACATTCACTATTAGGCATACTAGTCAATAGGCTATTTAAAATAATAAACATCTATTATTTTCTCAAAGTTAAGCCATGCTATTGCCCTCTGCTATTGCAAACGGGTTTAAAATGGATGGAATCTATAATGAATATTATACCATGACATCATTCGCCCTACTTTTATTTTGAACTAAAATGAACGAAATCCAATACAAAACCAAAACAGTGGAATGTTGAATTAGAAAAAGTTACGGCCACTAAATAGTTAAACAAGGTGTCTCCCTTAATTACACGAAGCTGAACTGGCCTCAGGCAGGAGAAGCCTTGACCCCAAGCAGGATCCAGATGTGGTGGTCTCGAGGGGGCCTCTCCCGCAACAGACCCCCAAGTCGAGAGCAGACAGACCGGCCCGTCTGTCAGTCGCAGCAGCGCAGGCTCGGTTTGGCCGCTCTGTGGCCTTGCCGCTCCCTCAGGCAGAGCCCTATTGGTCTGGTCACGTTCAGAGCTGGCTCCATGTCTAGCATCTGAGCTGAAATTGTGTCTGAATTGATGAGGGCAATTTCCAAAGGTAGAGGGCAAATGGTTGGGGGTGGGGACAGGAGATGTTTGTCCATGGCTCCAGGAACCTAAGGAAGAAAGTAGTTCAACTATAGCCTAGACCTAATAATAACATAATAATAATAATAATAATACTAGAAGCCTATAATAATGTAATAACATGTAATAGCAATGTAATAACATATCATGGGAGTAGGTATACTTCATCATTACATTAATGAAAACCACACACATTTATGAACTAAACTCCAAACATATTAAGAGAGGGGGTTCCCCTTTGCAATATTTGGAAATATAAGCCTACAATCCATCATAATTCCCTACTGTGTTGGATAGCAGACGCACACGTGTAGAGCGGACCTTGATCTGGGGCGCTGCGTGCTTGGATGTTATTAATGGTGTTTCAGGAAAACGTCACTGAGGCTTGGAAAGCTATAACAAAGAGCATCAACCCTTGCCACAGGTAGTTCTTGTTCCTCTTGGTTTGATTTACAGTCAATTTCATCAGCACTCTCGAGGAAAACATCTGTCTGCTTTGAAAGTGAAACTCTATTTTATATCTCCATCTCGCAGTGGAAACGCGAATATAAGATGTTAAAAGAGCAGGGGATGAATTAGGCTAAAGTAAAATCAAGGGGGAAATTATGGACGCATTGTATTAAAAGCAATGAGGAGATTATACAACATTATGGAATCACATAACAGTCTATACCAGTTTAAATTATTACCTTTTCATCGGCAAATGAATTTAACATAATACATGTAAATTGATGGAATTGTTGAAACAAACTCATTCGCCAGTGTCTGTGACGTTTGTATAAAACATGACACAAATGTAGCCTACAACAACATGTGCACAACGCTGGCAACCATTCTGTAAATATTTCAGAGTAAAAACATTAACAGCGGGGGAAACACGCAATTGTTTTCCCTGCTTATCTCTTTGGGACAAGTATCCTGCTTTTTGGAGCTGCAATGAAGGCAGGGCTTGCAGTGACACACATAGCTTCCTTCTCAAAAGCGGTGACTTCACTTCCCAAATGTAGAGAAAAAAACCATCCGGTAACTGTCTCTTTCTCTCTGCGACATATCGGGGGCTGGAATTAATTCAGGAGCGTGTCATGTTTGGAATATTGTTGGGGTTCGCTGAAAATTGCGCAAAATGGACGGAACTATTAAGGTAAGGGTGGAAGACTGGGTGTACGAATTTGTGAAAGCTTTGCTTTTCGGAGTTGCGCCTCCTTTTAGCATGAGTTGCTATGTCTGTGAGCAGTAGCCTACAATGTTGGGCAATGAACGTTTTTTTTTTTTGCTCCGAAAGCGGTAACCAGATGTTCTTCTTTTTTCCTATTTATCCCGAAGTTTCCTTTTCCGTTAGGAAACTTTGAAAGGGAAAATAAGCTTTGGTTGGATAAGAAACGTTTAGACTCGATATATGCGTTCAATGTTGGAACGAGCGCGTAGATGCACATCTGCAACTAAACAAAGTGCTAATTTTATTCAGTGGAAAGTATGTATTATATAACAAAATGGAGAACAATTATTTGTCTCCAGTTGAAATAGTGTTGGCTAGGGATTACGCAATATGTAGGCGATATATTGCTGTGCGGTTAGATGAACGTGCGTTTCTTTGTAAGGTATGGTGTGTCAAAGATGTGGCTGCGCAATTGTGGTGGCACCGTGCCCGGGGATCCTCTCACAGTTCATGGTTCAAAACGTTACTGATGGTGTACAAGGAAGTAGAATCCATGCGTAAAACCATAGCTTTTTAACGCATATTTTCGGTTGTAAAACGAGTGTTGAACACTTGCCATTTTTAATAGCCATGTCAATAGCCAGAATATCATTTGGAAATATCACGGAGTGATTTAGAAGCGAAAACTGCACATCTCCTTCTTGTAATTCATGAATAACAAAAGGCTCATAGTCTTACCTGGGTAGTTATACTTAAATTGAACACAAAAGGTCATTCATAATAGGGATATTTTAGTCTTGAGGGACGGGTATTCAAGCACGGTCCTCCATGTATTGAAATTCCAGATGCATGGCTATGCAGATGTTTGATGGTTAGGTCACTGCATTTCGTACCACGGTATTGTGTCTTGACTTTGAGTAGACATAGCCGATTGTCAAATATAGTTATTCTGCTCTTATTTCTAACTAACTGGGCTTTTATAATACCCATGGGAACGTATTGTTCTGCCAATGTGTTTTCTTTGGATGTTGAAAGAAGCGGGGTTGTGTGGTTGAAGTGGCGGCTGGGTGTGGTGTAAATTTTGGAACGGTATAAGCTTTGACTGCACAGAAAAATTGAATTAATATTATTAAATCATTTTCAGCCGACTGGTTTGTGATTGTTTAATACACAAACATGCACAAATAGAAACATTTAGGCCGTGTGAAATGATTGTTAATATTCTGATAAATTGTGATGATGTATAACAATGATGACTATATAACAATAATATAACAGCAATAATTAATATATTATCATGAATGTATCAGGACTGTGCATGTATCCCTGTGTGTATTTGATTGGCTTCAAACTGTATTCAGACTTTACTCATCAAAGGGGGGGGGGGGGTATCGAGCCATGAGAGCTTCCTGTTCTCCACAATCTGGTTTCCTGACAGGTTTCCCTTTCCTCCTCAAACAAAGGGCAGGAATGCCTCCTGAATCGCATGCTGATGGGTGTGTGTGGAGGACACAATAGACGTGTGCAGTCTGGATGGAAGTGGTGTACTGGGTACTGGCACTTGGTACTGGCACGCATCGTGAGGCATTTGTGATCCAGGCCATTTGGCTGTAAGGCATCTGTGGTGGCCCAGGCACGTGGCAACTTCCACTGTCACAGTTTCCCAAGAAGAGTTCAGGAAGACCTGTTAGTTTATGAATGAGGGTTGTGAACAACATTAACCTATGTTGAGTTCATAATGGCATCATATGGTACCACATTATAATTGAAAAGTACTGTAAATCATTTAGAGAATGCAAGGCTTGGAGTGCCTTTCTGTTTGTTCCCAGTGAATATTATGTTGTAGGCTACTTGAATAGCCTACGTGGGAAGGGATGTTAGCACAAGATGTTCAGGAGAGAGGAGTGTAGATCAATGAGTGTAGATAAATTAACTTTATCTCTGTCGATCCCTTATCATTGGCAGTGTGTGTGTTCCACATTGATAAAGAACACACATTTCAAATAGACTCAGACTGGTGTGTTAGATTGTCTGTTTGGAAGTGCATACACTCACCTTATTTAAAAAAAAACATGTCAACATGATAGGCACATGCTGATATGTCAGTGTAAATGTAACGTGCAACAGCCATAACAGCAGAGCTGCCCTTATCAGGAGACATTGAGACATTCCCTCACTACTCTCAACATATCATCCACAGACCAGGCTAGCTTCTGTATAGACTTCTCTGATAGGGCATTTGGCTACCAGACTGCTAGTGTGCAGCTATGATGGTTTGACTGATGAAATCACTGGCATGTCTGTCCAACTCTGAGGGCATTATCAGATGCTGTCACAAAGTATCATCCATCCAGCCCTCCCAATGAATGGCCTAAAAAGCTGTCGCCTTGGTCAGTTTAGAACCGGTGGCACATTACAGGCACATACAGTCAGTGTTAGTGAATGTACATTGAAGCATTAGTTTGCTGGAAAGCACTGTACTGTATGTGAATATGCCGTATTATTCTGATTAGCGGTGAAGATAGAAATCCCCGTCCCAAGATTAGACTTCTCAGGAGATGAGTACACAGGCTGTAAACAGCAGACTGGCCACTGCATGTATCACTGCAACTCCAGTCCACAGGGCAAACTCTGCTTCACTTTTTCACTTGTTAGGACTCATTGGCTCCGGTTAAGGGCTTGTAGTAAGCATTTCACCTGTTGTATTCGGCGCATATAACAAATACAATTTGATTCGATTCTTGAAATCTAGCCCTTGTAGCCTTTTTGATCCATGTTTGCTATTTCGTGAACAGTCAGACGTGTTTTGATGCGTACATACAGCACTTTGTTCTTCCACGGGGTAAGAACTGTGCTAATGGCATATCTTTGTCTTGATCTAGGATGTTATCTTTAAAAATATATATAATTCCTCAAGATTACAGACATCTGTGTAATCTGTGACATCAGATGCTACCAGATCAGATGTGTGTCAGACATGAGCCTAATCCTTGAAACAGCTTAATTGTAATGACTCTAGATCAGTTTGTCTCTGTTGCTGCTGCTTTGTTTCACTAAAATGTGTCATTGACAGAGCTGAGGCAAGGCAGAACTCACCAGCTCCTTCATTCATAGTAAACAGAGGTTTTAAAATGGATTTAGCTAAAAGGCTGCCACAGTCTATACAGGCAGAGCCGTTTACCTGCATGTCTCATAAATACTGTACATCTCTTTGGCTCTGTGTATAGGTTGTTGCATGTCAGATCATTGGAATAGCAAGTATTGTATTCCCATTAGCCCATATACATCTCTGGCAATGATAGATCTGATATGTATTCCATGCATCAGTTACCAGACATGAGACAGAACACGTGGACACAGACAGAGGAGAGTTCCAGTGGAGCCACTGCACTGGGGTCAATGTAGAACTGACCCCCCTGCTGTTCCTGTTGATTCTTCATCTGCTGTTCCTTCTCTGTGGAAGGAAAACGCAGACTAGATCTTGTTGTGCATAGTAGTCATCAGGATTTTAGTCATGTTTGAAGTCATGGTAACATCAACAGGAAGCTGTAGTTGCTACATAGGCCCAATCACTGTATACACAAACCCCTTTGGATGCCAGATTGCGATATGACACATAACTGCACATAATTACTGTAAACAAAATGGATCTACAACAAGTGAGAGATTGAAGTTGTGAGATCACAGGTTCTCTCTGTTGTTCTAGAGGTGCCCCGCTATAACCTGTTCCTCCTCTGGCCTGCAGGAGGCACTGTCAGTGGTGAGTGAAGACCAGTCCTTGTTTGAGCCTCCTTACGCTGCTGCTGCCCCTCTACCCAAGACAGACATGACTGCATCTGGCACACAGGACTACGTCCAGCCCCACAAAATCAACCCATTACCCCCTCAGCAAGAGTGGATTAACCAGCCAGTCCGAGTGAACGTCAAGAGAGAGTATGACCACATCAATGGATCCAGGTATGTTCAGCAGTATGCACAGTCCATCTCACTAGACTCCAGCTCTTATGTCTTGTCGTAGTATGTCTTCGTCTCTGCTGATTTGAGTTGATGTTCCCTAGATTAGTCTAGATTCAAAAGGATAGTTGATCATAACAATTGCTTGTGCACAGTTAAATATGATTTTTGTCCACCTTCTGCAGAAAGTGAGCTGTTCATCTACCACTAACTCACCTGACACTTACATTTCATTGGGCTAGCTCAAGCTCTGCTCCATTGGCCCTGTGGTTGGTCTATATTGCAAACACTTTTCATCTGCTTAGAGCCAATATAAGGATCCCTTGTCTCTCTCTGACACTGACACTGTGTGTCTGTGCAGCAGGGAGTCCCCAGTGGACTGCAGTGTGGGGGGTAAATGCAACAAGCTGGTGGGGGGCAATGACACATCTCAGATGAGTTACGGAAGCTACATGGACGAGAAGAACGCTCCGCCCCCCAACATGACCACCAATGAGAGGAGAGTCATCGTCCCCGCAGGTAACAATGACTTCTATAATATAAACCGCATGGTATTTCTTTATAATGAATGAAAATAACAAATGTTTTTTTCTTTATTTCCGATGTTATTAATTGCTCAATACCTAGACCTATAAGTACTATGACTACATTCCAGGCTGTGAGAAAGGTTTATTTCTTAGTCATTTTTCTTCCTAGTCAAATGGAGGGCCTATAAACATTCTCTTAATTGGCATACATTTTCTGATGTTGTAGAAGTGTTTTTATTAGCCCCGGATGTATTTAGCTATGTCACGGGTGAAGGCTCTTTGATGCTTTTGTTAGTCATGTTTTAGTTTACTCGTGGGAGTACGGCTAAACACGTACAGGCAACAGAGGTCTGTTCAGTCAAAGAGCTCTTTACATTGGCAAATTGGTTCACATATTACAGAGTGTTATTTATGAGGGATAAATGCTTTGGGAAACACTCTCTGTCAGTCTTGGAAGCGATTGATGGTACATCAGATATACTGTAGAATAGATGCAGGTCTATGATTTCACTCCATCAAAGTATTAAATAGGCTACACAATCTGGGAAAGGATGGGTCGGATACATTCACTGAAAGATGGATGAATGAATAGCTAGTTAAATAAACAAGTGAAAATAACGAATGGATACATTAGCCATAATTTGGAAATAATTATGAGACCAAAACTTGAAATGCATTCTCAATGACTGTGAAAAGACTAGATTGTCCCGTGCTGTATACACTACCTCTGTCTTCTTGTATTTCTCCAGATCCGTCGCTGTGGTCTCAGGATCATGTCCGCCAGTGGCTAGAGTGGGCCATCAAGGAGTACGGCCTGCTGGAGATGGACACGGCCATGTTCCACAACACAGACGGCAAGGAACTGTGTAAGATGAGCAAGGACGACTTCCTCCGACTGACCACCATGTACAACGCTGAAGTCCTACTCTCTCATCTCAATTACCTCAGGGAAAGTAAGTTCTGGCAGCCATTTGAATTGATCTATACTGAACAGAAATATAAACACATCATGTGAAGTTTTGGTCCCATGTTTCAGGAGCTGAAATAAAAGATCAGAGAAATGTTCAAAAAACGTATTTCTCTCAAATTTTGTGCACAAATTTGCTCACATCCCTGTTAGCGAGCATTTTTCCTTTTCCAAGATAATCCATCCACTTGACAGGTGTGGCATATCAAGAAGTTGATTAAACAGCATGGTCATCACACAGGTGCACCTTTTGCTGGGGACAATAACAGGTTTCTCTAAAATGTGCAGTATTGTCACACAACACGATGCTAGAGATGTCGCAAGTTTTGAGGGAACATTTCAGTCTCTATTTCTCAGCGCATTGCCCCTGCTTTTGGATGTGAACAGAGTATGCCGAACCAAGGGAAATTAAATGACTCACTGTGTTTTGTCACCATAGTCATCATGTTACAGTCGCCAGACAATGATACAGCCTTACTGGAAAACTGGACCCCATTTCTCCAAAATGGCCGCCCTGCGGGCCTTGGCACATACAGCTATTCCAGCCATGAGGACTTAAGAGTTTTTTCCCTGTAGATAACCATCATCTCTGGACTGTAACCCGCTCTCCCTCCACTCAGGATTGCCTTATTCCACATAGGCCACAGTAAGATGAAGCCCAGGTGCATTGCCTCAGGAATCACGCGAGTGAGTGAGGTCTGTGTGTTCAGCAGAGCACAGGAAGTGTATCTGTAATATACAATGGAGGCAGCTTTGCTGATTAATTGGAAGGCCTTTTGTACATTACGACCTCACACGTTTTGGCAGCGAGACACGACTATAAGGAAACAAGGTTTTGCTGCACCAATATGCAAATGCAATCTATAAGCAAGATACCAGGAGGACAGGCAGCATCTGGCATCTCGTGGAGATGATTTGGAACTGTGTACCGTTCTGTGCTGTAGAGTTCAGGTTTTATAGACATCCACTACACTTAATGGAGTTGCATAACATCAGTCATTTCAGTAAACCAGTTAATATTTCCATGGATATCCCACCCTCTATGTATGACAGTTATCCTCTGCTGTTTGCACTGTACTGTATAGCAAGAATAGCAGCTGCAAAGCGTCATGACATGGAGCAGGGTGGAGCCCTAATGGCTGACTCATTTTAAAGTTTCTCCTAAAAATCGTGATGGGTCTTGCTGTGATGTAATGGGAACTTTATTCTGTGGGTGTCAACAGTTTTCTCTGTGCTGTGCGTGGCGTCTGGGCCCAGGGAATAGGGATGGCTGCTGTGAGTATAACAGCCCCATTGTGTTAAAATGCAGCATGGACTGGAGGCTCTATGTGTTTGAATGACCGCCGCTGGGCCCTCTTACTCACAGCAGAGCAGTTTTCATTAGGAATGGTTGCCGCGGGACTTAACCTGGCTTAGGCGTCCTGCACTGCGGCTCTACCCCCGCCACCATTCTTTTGATTTAGTTGTTGTGTGTTTTGGAAACAGAAGAGATGCTTCGGAATCCTCGGCTCGGGTATTGAAATTGCTTTGGACTCCTTCCCAAGCCAGGAGACAAATGCTCTCTCTTCGTCCCGTGCCAGGCTGACCAGTGGCAGGCCTTTTGAGAAATGAGCAGCATTAGGGCGTATATTGACGTGGGGCGGTGAGCTCGCGTTGAGGTGGGAGGAACTGTGTTAGTAAAGGCACGACGTCGGAAGAGTCTGGGGACTTTCCAGGGTTTACCCTGACCGCAGGGCCGCAGATTTGAAACTGAAGCTGATCTCTTCCCCCTGCAGCACAAACAAACACAATCACAGACACGGAGCTAGCCCATCCAGAACGCAGACCTCTGGCTTCACTCACGAGGAGAGGTGGAACGGGGCTAAGCTCTCGGTTCCGACTCAGACACACAGGAGAGGGAGAAGCAGGCCCTGGAAGTTTTTAGTGATTACAGGCCGTCTGATGCCTCACCCTCTCCCATCCTCCGCCTCTCCACTCTCCTCCCAACCCGACGACAGTCTGTCCTCGACGAGCTGAAATAATTTCATACACATCTGTGCACATCATGTGTGTTACTTTGGGGTCTGTTTATTGAAACTCTGATTATCATTCTTCAGTGTCATTAAGCTTATTCACAGTAGGCCCGAGCAGGGCAGGGACATTTCCCCTCCCTGCGGCTATACGCTAAATGTAACAACACACGCCTGTCTCTTTTATCTTAGTCATACACAGGGAGCAATATCATATAAAAGCTCATGCCAGCAAGGCATTCTGCACATATCTGAATCTCTGTCTCCAGCTGCGAACAGTAATAAGGGTGGTTGCCTGTGCATTATTTTGGCCCCATTGTTGGTCACTTATCCAGATTTTCTACGCGATGGCCTCCCATTCTCCAATGTGCTTTCAATTTGGGGCGCAATTTGAGAATTTGTTCAAATTAGTCTGTCAGGGAGGGACTGCGGACTGTTTGCTTTATTGCACCCATGTAGGTCGGTTTGATACCACATGTGCTGGAACGAACCAAGCACAGCACAGTGAAACCTCCAACAAGGAGAGACTGTATCCTCAGACACAGAGACAGGAGAAAGGGGGGAGAGAGAGAAAAAGAGAGAATGAAAGAGTGGGAGTTTTTATTGAAGTGCATGGAAATAGCCTGAAGTGGCTCTGATTGAGTGCCATAGGAGAATAGCTGCATTGCTTTCTTTCCCAGGTGTCCCTGCTATGGTCTGGTCTGCTCTATGTGGCTGACTGTGGCTGGAAGGATTTACAGAGTGATAAGTCTGGGCTCCCAGCCTCCCGGGCTGCCTCTGCTCCTGATCCTACTGCTGCTGCTGGTGCAGCCCACTCGAGTGTGGGGACATTCTCAAGACCTCAATAGTTTATGCAGACCATAAACATCTGGGCTGAAGGCTGCAGAGGAAAAGGAGATCTGGAGTTCTCTCCTTCGCAGCAAGTTACTCCCAATCTCTCTCTCTCTCTCTCTCTCTCTCTCTCTCTCTCTCTCTCTCTCTCTCTCTCTCTCTTTTTTAGTTTTTATGGAGCTCCTCCTGCATTAGTTATTTCTATTGGCAGATTAGCACTGCAGTGGAGGGGCTCAGAGGGCTGGCTGCCTCTTGTTAACTGTTAGGTACCATTACACAGCACCTCTGGTTGGTTTGGCGTTGGTCAGGGAACTGGGCTAATGTAGTCTAATTACTGGGGTCTCCTAGGCCTCCTTTAAGGGGCAGTGGCCTCATCGCCCAGGTGGGTGCCCTTCAGATTGTTGATGGAGAGAAGGGTATGTACATGTTTGAGGGGGTGTGGGACTTGAGAGGGGTTTGTTGATAGAGAAAAGGGTATACATGTGTGAGGGGATAGTATAGATTTTAGCTTGGTAGGATCAACATCAGGCCAGGGCTCAGCAAAGGTCAATGACGTCTAACCATCTCAGAAGGATGTCTGTCAATATTATGGTGTGTCAAGATGGAGGATGAAGGGGCAGGAAGCGTTTTAGACTCATCATTTAGAGAAAAGAAAGAAAACAAAACACTGCTATTGGAGGTATTATGTAATAGAAGTACAGACTTTTGGCAGATGTGGCTCAGTTGGAGGAGGCTGAACATCAGCCAGTCATTCCACTGCGCAGTCAGATTACTGGGATGTGTTTTCGAGGGGGAAGAGCACGTCCAAATAAATAGGCGGTTTAGCCAAGCCTCCCTCATCCAAAGTGTCAGTGTTGGCGCTCCCCATTTTCTCTTTCTCCCTCTTTCCCTTGCTCCCTCTCCCTCTCCCGTCCTTATAATAGCGGTCCCAGTGTTCTCTTTTGAATCTGTTTTCTCAGCAGCTCTGCCTGTCTGGGGCGGCCCCCATGTGGAACCCAGTAGGGCAGTAGTTAACCCTAACCCCATCTCTCTTTCTCTACTACTTTTTACTATTCTCTCTCTCACCCTGGAGATGGGTTGGTGCCGTGCCTGCCCCGTGCGCTTACACTGAGAGTGTGGAATAATTTTTGTATGGGGAGCTGCGTTTGATTGCTGTGCAGGGACCCTGCCTCACACAATGCTTCCCCTGTTCACCAGCCCCAGGTCCAAACCAGGGCCAGAGCCTTGGGGGTGGCGTGGGCTTTGGTGTTGCGGGATGGGGTGGGGGTTAGAATATGTGTGTAGAGCCCCCGCCTCCCGCCTCCCTCCGCCAACCCGCCAAGAAACAGACCCCAGGTCTGCATTGCTGTGGGCCCCCCCTATTCCCCCCACCCTCCAAAATGAGCAAAGGCATCCTGCATTCCCAAGCTGTAGCCTATACTGTTATTCATCTCTCCGTCTCCTGCCCATTCAGAAAAGCTCATAGAGTTCCTTCCTAACCAGCAACTCCCAATAGTAGTAGTCTTTGTCTTAAATTTTACACTCCCCATAGTAGTACTTGTACTGGTATTTTCCCAGTGCATTTTTGGTCTGTTTTTCCACTCTGATTTATGCGTCGGGGCAGCTAAAGTTAAGAGAGCATTTTGGTGCCGCCCAGGGTGCCTGTGTAAGCAGAGGAATGCAGAGCACAGTTCTGCTCCATAAGGTAAAATGAAAAGCTAGCCATTATGCTATTATAAATAGTCTTGGTTTCTGGACTTTAATAGTCAGGAGGTTTGTGGTGGAATTGTTGACTCAGCACAGCATTCTGAGTTTAAAGGATTACATATAAAAAATATTGCTGGGTCGATTCTTTATTGGATAGAATGGATTGATTGTTTACAATGTACCATGGGCAGTTTTTAAGTATACTTTTAAGAGGCATCTCAAATTAAAGGAAATTGCGATCTACTTACACTAATCAAGGATCTTCTTACTGCCACCTACTGGGTATTGGCCAGTGTTTCTACTCACAGCTAATATCATTGTACACTGCATACCAAACATTAGAAACACCTTCCTAATATTGAGTTGACTCCAATGCTTCCCCTAGTTGTGTAAAGTTGGCTGGATATCCTTTGCGTGGTGGACCATTCTTGATATACCTTTATTGGAAATTATTGAGCGTGAAAAACCCTGCAGTGTTGCAGTTCTTGATGCATTTCTATACTATATAACCTATTAGCCA
This sequence comes from Oncorhynchus nerka, assembly GCF_034236695.1. Lineage (NCBI taxonomy): Eukaryota > Metazoa > Chordata > Actinopteri > Salmoniformes > Salmonidae > Oncorhynchus > Oncorhynchus nerka. Next base: position 76,322,748 of record NC_088409.1, read on the forward strand.
GTATATTTGATGAATCTTGCCCTATGCACAGATAACTGTAAACTTTGAGATCATACAACTCTGACGTTGTGCCCATCTGGCGTGTTGCAGGTAGCTCATCATTATCCTACAACACTCCATCTCACACGGACCAGTCTCCACGCCTGGCTGCCAAAGAAGGTAGGACAGCATTCTTTTCTAAAACCTTACTGCTAATGTTAAATATGGGCAACAGTATTCTATTTCAGAGGTGATTTTATAGGGGTCTATGCTTCCTTTTTTGAAGAGAGCCAGGTATATGCTGAAAGGGTGAGAGAGAGAGAGCGAGAGCAAAAGAGAGAGAATGTGAGAGAGGACAAGAAAGAGTGTTCTCATTTAGCACGATCATTTAGCCAAAACAATAGAGCCGGAGCACGCTCCGCTCTGTCTGCCAGCCCCTCAGCGCACGGTGGTCTCAGTGTGAGTGCCAGCCCCCTCTCTGCTGCCACAGAGGAGAACAGGCCCAGGTCCTGGCAGCACCAAGCAGAGACACAGCTATTGACAGGTGTATCTTTTGTACAGGGGAATAATATCAGGCAGCGCTACCCCAGTCTGTGCTATTCATGGCCTACCTGCACATGGAGGAAAGCGAGGGCCACCTTACAATGGAAGGGAATTAGCAAAACAAAAGGCATGCCGTGGCTAACCTCCCCATCCACATTGGGAGATATAGGAGGATAGGGTGGGGGGGCTCAGCGAGATAGCACGTCTAAATAAGGTCATTTTTGTGGAGCGGTGTACTTAAAGGACAGGTGGTTCAGCCACAATGTAAACAGAGACAGAAAGGAGACAGAAAGGGAGATGAGTTGTTTTTGTTGTCACAACTTTGACTCAATCTAAGAGGGAACACGTGGTGGGGAGGAAAGGTTTTTTGGCGGTTGATGTGTGTATTTGTGTAGGTTTTGGAGGGCAACTGTTACACTGAGCATTGTAGGGCACAGTTCATTGTTTTAACATGTAGATTAGCATTCTGTGTTGTTTGGTGTTGATGAGACATGTTCATTCTCTCCGATCAGATACACTGATCAGTCTGGAAGACAGGGTTTTTTGCAGACAGCTAAAATGTGACTTTATGGTCCATAAATAACTCTGAATGTTTTTTATTTAACTAGGCAAGTCAGTTAAGATCAAATTCTTATTTACAATGACGACCTACCCCGGCCAAATCCTAACGACGCTGGGCCAATTGTGCACCGCCCTATGCGACTCCCAATCACGGCCGGTTGTGATACAGTTTGGAATCGAACCAGGGTCTGTAGTGACGCCTCTAGCACTGAGATGCAGTGCCTTAGACCGCTGTGCCACTCTGAGGAGACACTTTGTCAAATGCGCATTTGCACTGACATTTATCAAATCACATTTTATTTGTCACATGCTTCGTAAACGACAGGTTTACCAATGCATTCCCAACAATGTAGAGGGAAAGGAAATGGAGGAATAATAGAAAAGAAAAACACAGAATAATAATAAAAGTAATAATAGACACACAATGAGTAATCATAACTTGGCTATATACAAGGGGTACCATTACCGAGTCAATGTGCAGGGTTATGACGTAAGTGAGGTAGATATGTACATGTACAGTGCATTTGGAAAGTATTCAGACCCCTTGACTTTTTCAACATTTTATTACGTTACAGCCTTATTATAAAATGGATTAAATAAAAACATGTCCTACTCAATCTATGCCCATAATGACAAAGCAAAAACAGGTTTTTAGAAACTTTTGCAAATTTATTGCAAATAAAAAACAGAAATACCTTATTTACACAAGTTTTCAGACCCTTTGCTATGAGACTTGAAATTGAGCTCAGGTGCATCCAGTTTCAATTGATCATCCTTGAGATGTTTCTACAACTTGGAGTCCACCTGTGGTAAATTGATTGGGCATGATTTGGAAAGGCACACACCTGTCTATATAAGATCCCACAGTTGACAGTGCATGTCAGAGCAACAACCAAGCTGTGAGGTCTTAAATGAAAGAAGTTTGGAACCACCAATACTCTTCCTAGAGCTGTCCGTCTGGCCAAACTAAGCAATCAGGTGAGAAGGGCCTTGGTCAGGGAGGTGACAAAGAACTCAATGGTCCCTCTGTCAGAGCTCCAGAGTTCCTCTGTGGAGATGGGAGAACCTTCCAGAAGGACAACCATCTCTGCAGCTCTACACCAATCAGGCCTTTATGGTAGAATGGCCAGATGGAAGCCACTCCTCAGTAAAAGGCACATGACAGCTTGGAGTTTGCCAAAAGGCACCTAAAGAACTCTCAGTCCATGAGAATCAAGATGCTCTGGTCTGCTGAAACCAAGATTGAACTCTTTGTGGTGGTGGCAGCATCATGCTGTGGGGATGTTTTTCAGCGGCAGGGACTGGGAGAATAGTCAGGATCGAGGGAAAGATGAAAGGAGCAAAGTACAGAGAGATCCTTGATGAAAACCTACTCCAGAGTGCTCAGGCCCTCAGACTGGGGCAAAGGTTCACCTTTCAACAGGACAACGGCCCTAAGCACACAGCCAAGACAGCCAAGACAACTTGGTGTCTTCTGGAAAAGTCTCAGAATGTTCTTGAGTGGCCAAGCCAGAGCCCAGACTTGAGCCTGATCAAACATCTCTGGAGAGGCCTGAAAATAGCTGTGCAGCAACGCTCCCCATCCAACCTGACAGAGCTTGAGAGGATCTGCAGAGAAGAATGGGAGAAACTCCCCAAATACAGTTGTGCCAAGCTTGTAGCATCATACCCAAAAAGACTTGAAGCTGTAATTCCTGCCAACGGTGCTTCAACAAAGTACTGAGTAAAAGGTTGAATACTTATGTAAATGTTATATTTCAGTTTTTTAATTTTCATACATTTGGAAAAAAAATTTAAAACCTGTTTTTGCTTTGTCATTTTGGGGGTAGATTGATGAAGAGAGAAAAAAACGATTTAATCAGTTTTAGAATAAGGATGTAACATAACAAAATGTGGAAGAAGTCAAGGGGTCTGAATAGTTTCCTAATGCACTGCAACAAGGAATAAAGTGACAGATAGTGAACAGTAGCAGCAGCGTATGTTATGAGTCAAAAAAGTAATTGCAAAAAGGACCTCTGCAGAGGTTGCTATTTGGTTGACTATTTAACTACATTTTTTTGCAGTCTTATGGCTTGGGGTAGAAGCTGTTCAGGATCTTATTGGTTCCAGACTTGGTGTGTCAGACCCGCCTAAGCCTGTGTTAGTGTCTGTGAGATGAAGTACATATCCTTTACATGTGGACTGTGAAGTCACCACCATATACAGTACATGAGAACAGGTTGCAATAACACTGATAGCCTGGCTCACAGGAAAAGGGCATATCTCGCTGGGAAGAGAGGAAGAGACTAGGCTGAGTTACACTGTTCTCACCCTGGTTCATATCATCATGGGTGTACTCGATGAGATACTTTATGTTTCTGTACGATTTTCTTCCGTTTTTTTTTTAGACAATAGACATAGACAAAATAGATGAGCGCTAAGATTCTGCAGTGTCACCTCTGACCCCTTCTTCCTGGTTCTCAGTGGCAGGTATTTGGACTGGCAGATCCAGCAGGTCAACTCCCCTCAACACCATTTCCCCAACACAGAGAAGTGGCTACCATAATAGTGCTCCTTCTTCTCCTAATACAAACTCAGTCACAGCCCAAATTCCATAAAAGCCTTTTTCCTCAAGAAATGCCAGTATTGAGACTTTTATCAACTTTCTATCACCAGATGTTCACAGTCATATTGTCTGTAGAAAAGGGTCACATACCATCTCAGCTCTGTCAGGGTATAGTAAGCACCGTTATTCAGCAGGAGACCTCCAAATCTTTTCCAGACTGTCTGATGTAAAAAGCAATGTTATGAATAAAAGTGAGCATATAAAACATGGAATGCAGCAGCCATGAAAAGTGTGTGTGCGTGTGTTCATGTGCTTGCTTGCCTGTGTGTTGAGCTTAAAGGGTACAGGGAGATAGTTTGGAGATTCAGTGATTTACCACATGGCTCCTCAGTGGTCACAGAGAGGGAAGCTTTAGCGATTGATGGGCTATTCTTTGTCTTTTATCTTTCCCTCTATGGCCTCCCAAGTGGAGAACTGCTGATTTACATTGGTTGTATAGCCAAGCGTACATACAGTACTCTATCCATTGTATGTACATTGTGTCTGCTAAAGCTTGGCAGCTGCCTCTGCCAAGCTCATATAGTCAGCTCTTTCCCTTTCTCACACAGATGGCTTTTAAAGCACCTGCATACAGTATAAAAAGCCCTGCTCTGTCTGAGTCTGTCTTTGGCTTAGACTGTGGGTTAAAAGCGGTCCATGACTATGCTTCTCTCGTTGGTGCTCAGCCCTTGTTTTGAATAGCTGGTCTGCAGTCAGGTCTCCCAGGAGGAGCAAGCATTGCACCACACCCCAGCCCAGAGTGGAAACTGGCTCTACTCAGAGGGCCTGGAAAAAGAGGGAGAGAGAGGCTCCATACTTCTGGGGTGTCTGTTGAGTTTGCATGGCTGACTGTATTCCTGACCTGGTGTGCTCATCTGGACTCTGGTCGTCCTTCCCAGTCTGTCTGCCTGGCTTCCCCCTTTCGTATCATCTCTTCTCGTTTCCTCTCTACTCCTTTCGTACCCTCTCCTCCCCTCTCCTCTCCTCTCCTCTTCTGCCCTTGAGCAAGGCAGTTAACAACTGCTCCCCGGTTGCCGATGAAGTGGATGTCGATTAAGGCGCCCCCCCCCCCCGCAACTCTCTTATTCAGAGGGGTTGGGTTAAATGTGGAAGACACATTTAGTTTGAAATCATCCAGTTGACTAAGTATTCCCCTTTCCCTTCCTTCCCTTCTTCTTCCCTTCTCATCTCCTCACCTCCCGTCTCCTCTCGTCTACTCTGCTGAATGGTGTTCCACATAGGTCTCATGTCCACCCCTGCCCTTCTGGTCTGACTCAGACCCTAATCGAATCAGGAATAGCAACTTCCCCACTGTCTATAGCGGTGAACCCTTAATATGAGGATATTGCAGGGATGTGACCCTCTCTCATGTCGAAAGGCTACATAGTGGAGCCGAGTATAGTCTATCCAACCACCTCCTCTGCTCTTTATCAGACAGTAGCGGGATTCAACGCCAGTGTTTTCTTTTCAGATTCCAACGTTGTGTTTCGTCTGTCTGGGTCTCTTGAGTTTCTCACTCTGTCTCTCTCTCTCTCTCTCTCTCTCTCTCTGTATCTGTCTCTCGCACTCTCTCTCTCTCCCCCTTCTGTTTGTGACCCTTCTCTTGGAAGGAGGTAGCCCCTGTGTGTTTTTTCGCAGAGGAGGGGGAGCGGGAGAGGGGAAAAAAGGGCTAGTAAAACAAAGAGAGGTTGTCTGCAGGCAAGGCAAGCAGGAAACGCAACTCTCCGAGGACTCTCCCCCAGTCGTTGCTACTTGGCTATCCCACCAGCCCACTGCAGATTGGACCTGACAGCCTCTGCTGAGCGACGGCCGCCCGACTGTTATTCCTCTCTCACTCTCTCACTCTGTCTCTCTCTCTCACTCTCTCTTCTATCACTCTCTCTGACTTCTCTCTTCTCCCTCCGCCTCTTTCTCTACCACTCCACCAGCTCCCTCCATCCTACCCCAGGCCCACCTGACAGTGAGAGAAAAGAGAGACCCACTCTTTGTTTAGTTCTTCCAGGTCCAGGCCCATTGAGTCAACTCTGGGGTGAATAGTTTAAAAAGCAGAAAGAGTGAGATGTTCATGAGATCTCTTTTTAGGGAAATGTTTCTGCTGAAGGACGGTTTTATAAAGCACAAACACACATGAGCAAAAGGAAATAACTTGAAATAACATCCTGTGAAAGTGTGATAAAAATACACTGTTTGTAATTATTATAATTTATAATTATAATAATTTTATTGTAGATATGTAATTTATGTTAGACAATAAAACAAGTTCTAGTGACATTGCTTCTTAGAAAGCCTTATTTTTTATTTTTTATTACAGCTTTAAATCAAGTTTGTGGTTGAGAAGTACTCAACACTAAAGTAGATGTGCATTTTGATTTATTCAATGTTGGTTGAAGTAAACCAGTGGAAGGTCTGCATTTCCAAATGTTTGTTTTATAGGAAATGACATGTTTCTGACCACGAGAGGGCAGTGTTGGATAATGTTTTGAGAAGCCATGACATGGCTCTCAACCAGTTGTAGATGCAGAGGTCACTGATGAGTCAGAGGGAGCTAGTTGTGACAAAACCTCCTGTAATAGGTGGGTGTCTGCATCACCACGGTGAAGCATGGTAAGTTCTAGCTGTCCCATTGGCTGTATATGTAGCGTGACACACATGATTTAGAGCCTTAAGTCTTCACGTTAGGCACCTGCGGTGTCTCTTAACTGCATGTTGAGCTCAGCAGGGGCTTATATGAGCACCACTTATGTGACCAAACATAAAAACAGTGGTGACATCATGAGATTTGAAACATTAAAATATTAATGTAGTCATTATAACACGATGGAAGACTAGTAGGACATTACATCAGCTATATGTAATATTAGTAGGACATTACATCAGCTATATGTAATATTAGGAAGACATATCAGCTATATGTAATATTAGTAGGACATTACATCAGCTATATGTAATATTAGTAGGACATTACATCAGCTATATGTAATATTAGTAGGTCATTACATCAGGTATATGTAATATTAGTAAGACATTATATCAGCTATATGTTATATTAGTAAGACATTATACCAGCTATATGTTATATTAGTTGGACATTACATCAGCTATATGTAATATTAGTTGGACATTACATCAGCTATATGTAATATTAGTAAGACATTATATCAGCTATATGTTATATTAGTAAGACATTAAATCAGCTATATGTTATATTAGTTGGACATTATTTCAGCTATATGTAATATTAGTAAGACATTATATCAGCTATATGTAATATTAGTAGGAAATTACATCTGTTAGATGTGTGTCTTGCTTCACTGGCTGTTATATGTCCTCCTGTCTAGTGACTCTTTGCATGTGGTACAGTCTTAGCTGATAACGAAGCTAAATGTCAGGGTTGCTATAGTCGTTGCCAACCAAATGAAGGTGAAATTACATCTACTTTCAATTTAGAGGGGAATGTGCAGTACTGTTTTTGATGCCTTGATTGAGAAAATATGCATCTTGTTTTATCTGCACGTCAAGGAGATTGATTACAACTGGTAGCAATTCAGGTACCCAGACAGCATTCATCAGTTGGGAACCTCACAAACATAAGGCAATTCTTTCCAGTTGCAGCATCTTACAATCATAAACTACCAGAATGTCTATCTGTCAGTTTGTGTGTATTTTCCCCTCCCGTTTGTGGTCACCATGGTGCAACCTGCTCATGAAACTGTCATTTCATCGAAGACATCTTGTTGGTTCCTCTAGTTTTGAGACATAGTTGTATGTCAGATAAACCCACATAACCGTGGCCAGATATCCTGCTGCACAGGGTTTCTTGGACAGGGCTTGGATAGGCAGGCAAACCTTTTTATAGCCAGCTCTTGGCATCACTACTCTGCCTTATTTCTGTGACAATCTCGTTGCTTGTTTAAAGCCAAGTTGTGTTCCTGAGATGGGTTCGCTTGCAGGTGGGGTGGTAGAGAGCACAGCCTAGAACATACACAGCCACATACCAAAAAGAGACACTACCACATTTTAATTCAGGACTAGTGTATATTATGAGATGAAGTGGAGCGTTCATCTTCTCGAGCTAGAATCAGTTCATTTCCCACTCGAGGGAGAGGGTGTCGAGGGAGAGGTTGTTGTTTTATTCGGGGGGGGGGGGGGTTCGAATGGTTAAGGGGCAGCTCTCACGTAACTGTAGGGGGATCTTGGATGGTTGATGGCCTGGCAGTTGGGAGCTTGGGCCGGTGACCGATAGCTCGCTGGTTCGGCTCCCTGTTTTTGAAAATAAAAAATTAAACAAGATACACTGAGTTAAAACGAGCCACAAACGATTCCCCACATGGCAGCTTCTTGTAATTGTTGCTAGCTATCTGACCATTCAGAGTCATAACACCCCACAGCCTTCTGCCTCATCGATGCGTGGGCATCATTTTCGTATACGATGTCAGCCAACCCATCTATAGGATAAATAAATGCAATACTCCGATATTAAATGTTAGGAAGTGCAGTAGAGTGTTTAATGTTGACAAATCTCTCTTTGTCGCTCTCCACTTCTCAGACCCTTCATATGATGCTGTACGGCGGACTGGATGGTCGAACAACATGCACAGTGGAAAAGGTAAGCAAGGGCTTTGCTTTACTGAGTCGCAGAAAGACTTGTAGCCTAACCACGCAAGGAATTAGCATATGGTCCAACCCATCATCCATCATCACATACAGTGCCTTCGGAAAGTATTCAGCCCCCTGACTTTTTCCACATTTTGTTACGTTACAGCCTTATTGGATTAAATAAAACAATTTCCTCAGCAATCAACATGCAATACCCCATAAGGACAAAGGAAAAATAGGTTTTTAGAAACTTTTTCAAATGCTTAAAAACAAAAAACAGAAAAACTTTATTAACATAAGTATTCAGACCATTTGCTATGTGACTCGAAATTGAGCTCAGGTACACCCTGTTTCCATTGATCATCCTTGAGATGTTTCTACAACTTGATTGGAGTCCACCTGTAGTAAATTCAATGGTTCGGACATGATTTGGAAAGGCACAACCCTGTCTATAAGTTGACATCACATGTCAGAGCAAAAGTCAAGCCATGAGGTCAAAGGAATTGTCCGTAGAGCTCGAGACAGGATTATGTTGAGGCACAGATCTGGGGAAGGGTACCATTTCTACAGCATTGAAATTCCCCAAGAACACATTGGGCTCCATCATTTTTAAATGGAAGAAGTTTGGAACCACCAAGACTTCCTAGATCTGGCCGCCCGGCCAAACTAAGCAATCGGGTGAGAAGGGCTTTGGTCAGGGAGGTGACCAAGAACCCGATGGTCACTCTGATAGAGCTCTAAAGTTCCTCTGTGGAGATGGGAGAACCTTCCAGAAGGACAACCATCTCTGCAGCACTACACCAATTAGGCCTTTATGGTAGAGTGGCCAGAGAAAGCCACTTCTCAGTAAAAAGCACATGACAGCCTGCATGGAGTTTGCTAAAAAGCACCTAAAGACTCTCAGACCATGAGCAACAAGATTCTCTGGTCTGATGAAACCAAGATTGAACCCTTTGGCCTGAATGCCAAGCTTCACGTCTGGTGGAGACTTGGCACCCTCCCTACGGTGAAGCATGGTGGTGGCAGCATCATGCTGTGGGGATGGGTTTTTTAGCGACAGGGACTGGGAGACTAGTCAGGATCGAGGCAAAGATTAATGGAATAAAGTACAGAGAGTTCCTTGACAAACCTGCTCCAGAGCGCTCAGGACCTCAGACTGGGGCAAAGGTTCACTTTCCAACAGGACAATGACCCTAAGCACACAGCCAATTCAACACAAGAGTGGCTTCGGGAAAAGTCTCAATGTCCTTGAGTGGCCCAGCCAAAGCCCAGACTTGAACCCGATCAAACATCTTCTCTGGAGAGAACTGAAAATGGCTGTGCAGCAATGCTCCCCATCAAACCTGACAGAGCTTTAGAGGACCTGCAGAGAAGAATGGGAGAAACTCCCCAAATACAGTTGTGCCAAGCTTGTATTTTATAAATTAGCAAACATTTAAAAAAACTTGTTTTTGCTTTGTCATTATGGGGTATTGTGTGTAGATTGATGAGGAACAAAACATTGTAATCAATTTTAGAATAAGGCTGTAACCTAACAGAATGTGGAAAACGTCAAGGGGTCTGAATACTTTCCTAATGCACTTTACATTCATCCCTAGCTCATAGAGAGACTTGTGAGAGCCCACTCAACCCAAGCACGCAAGGCAAACCACCAATGATTAAATTCTCAGTCGTCAACCCTGAAATCTGTGAACTTTAAGCACTTACCCTAGCCACCAGTTACTGGCCTGTTTTCTTTGGAACGGGGCTGACATGCCATTAAGATGTGTACTGTGGTTTATCCATGACCGCCCAACTGGCTTTCTTCCCTCCTGTTTCTTTCCCCTCCTAAACTCTCCCTCTTCAGGCTCGCCGGTGGTCACACAGAACGTGTCCAAGTCCACTGAACAGCCCAGACCTCAGCCAGGTAATGTATTTCACCCTGCTCATTCCTACCATCATGTGTGTGTGCTCCACTTAAGACAGCCGCAGTTGGTTACACCCATCTCACAAGGATGAGGATCAGCCTAATGTATAGTGATACATACAGACTAACAGACCTCTCTCTCCACAGATCCTTACCAGATCCTGGGGCCCACCAGCAGTCGACTGGCCAACCCAGGTAGGTACAGGAGGATGTATGAGATCAATCATATATCAGATGTAAACTAAATTTCCCAACATACATTGCTTCATTATGGCCTTGGTGGATTTCTCTGGAAAAAAAAATTCTGCTGAGAATTGTGCACATTTGCATTCTACTTTATTGCAGTATTCAGTAAGTACAGTCGTGGCCAAAAGTTTTGAGAATGACACAAATATTAATTTTCACAAAGTCTTCTGCTTCAGTTTGTATGATGGAAATTTGCATATACTCCAGAATGTTATGAAGAGTGATCAGATGAATTGCAATTAATTGCAAAGTCCCTCTTTGCCATGCAAATGAACTGAATTCCCCCGAAACATTTCCACTGCATTTCAGCCCTGCCACAAAAGGACCAGCTGACATCATGTCAGTGATTCTCTCGTTAACACAGGTGTGAGTGTTGACGAGGACAAGGCTGGAGATCACTCTGTCATGCTGATTGAGTTCGAATAACAGACTGGAAGCTTCAAAAGGAGGGTGGTGCTTGGAATCATTGTTTTTCCTCTGTCAGCCATGGTTACCTGCAAGGAAACACGTGGCGTCATCATTGCTTTGCACAAAAAGGGCTTCACAGGCAAGGATATTGCTGCCAGTAAGATTGCACCTAAATCAACCATTTATCGGATCATCAAGAACTTCAAGGAGAGCGGTTCAATTGTTGTGAAGAAGGCTTCAGGGCGCCCAAGAAAGTCCAGCAAGCGCCAGGACCGTCTCTTAAAGTTGATTCAGCTGCGGGATTTGGGGCATCACCAGTACAGAGCTTGCTCAGGATTGGCAGCAGGCAGGTGTGAGTGCATCTGCACGCACAGTGAGGTGAAGAATTTTGGAGGATGGCCTGGTGTCAAGAAGGGCAGCAAAGAAGCCACTTCTCTCCAGGAAAAACATCAGGGACAGACTGTTATTCTGCAAAAGGTACAGGGATTGGACTGCTGAGGATTGCGGAAAAGTCATTTTCTCTGATGAATCCCCTTTCCGATTGTTTGGGGCATCCGGAAAAAAGCTTGTCCGGAGAAGACAAGGTGAGCGCTACCATCAGTCCCGTGTCATGCCAACAGTAAAGCATCCCGAGACCATTCATGTGTGGGGTTGCTTCTCAGCCAAGGGAGTGGGCTCACTCACAATTTTGCCTAAGAACACAGCTATGAATAAAGAATGGTACCAACACATCCCTGAGAGCAACTTCTCCCAACCATCCAGGAACAGTTTGGTGACGAACAATGCATTTTCCAGCATGATGAAGCACCTTGCCATAAGGCAAAAGTGATAACTAAGTGGCTCGGGGAACAACACATCGATATTTTGGGTCTATGGCCAGGACACTCCCCAGACCTTAATCCCATTGAGAGCTTGTGGTCAATCCTCAAGAGGCAGGTAGACAAACAAAACCCCACAAATTCTGACAAACTCCAAGCATTGATTATGCAAGAATGGGCTGTCATCAGTCAGGATGTGGCCCAGAAGTTAATTGACTGCATGCCAGGGCTGATTGCAGAGGTCTTGAAAAAGAAGGGTCAACACTGCAAATATTGACTCTTTGCATCAACTTCATGTAATTGTCAATAAAATCCTTTGACACTAATGAAATGCTTGTAATTATGCTTCAGTATTCCATAGCAACATCTGACAAAAATATCTAAAGGCACTCAAGCAGCAAACTTTGTGAAAATTAACATTTGTGTCATTCTCAAAACTTTTGGCCACGACTGTACATAACGATTTATGGGTCTTTGATCAATCGGCTGTGTTCAGGGATAGAACAGCTGTTGATTTGACCTATGTGTGTGTGTGTTTCCTGGTCAGGTTCAGGACAGATACAGCTGTGGCAGTTCCTGCTGGAGCTCCTGTCAGACAGCACCAATGCTGGCTGCATCACATGGGAGGGCACCAATGGAGAGTTCAAGATGACTGACCCTGACGAGGTGGCGAGGCGCTGGGGCGAGAGGAAGAGCAAGCCCAACATGAACTACGACAAGCTGAGCCGCGCCCTGCGCTACTACTACGACAAGAACATCATGACCAAGGTGCACGGCAAGCGCTACGCCTACAAGTTTGACTTCCACGGCATCGCTCAGGCCCTGCAGCCCCACCCCACCGAGTCCTCCATGTACAAGTACCCCTCGGACCTTGCATACGTGCCCTCCTACCATGCCCACCAGCAGAAGGTCAACTTCGTGTCCCCACATCCCCCCTCCATGCCCGTCACTTCTTCTAATTTCTTTGGACCCACTGCTCCGTACTGGAGCTCCCCTACAGGGGGCATCTACCCCAACCACAGCGTCCCCCGCCACCCCAACTCCCACGTGCCCTCCCACCTAGGCAGTTACTACTAAACCCCACTGCACCATGACGTCTTCCCCAACCTTCTCTCCCCCCAACCAAACCCACCAGTGCTGATCTGAAACCACAATGAAACCAAACCAACTAAGACCGAGAGAAAGGGCGATTCTCTGCCTGGACCCAAAGTCTGCTCTTAACTGGCAAGATGAAGAGATCTAACTGAAGAGATCTAACTGAAGAGATCTAACTGAAGAGATCTAACTGAAGAGATCTAACTGAAGAAAGCTAACTGAAGAGATCTAACTGAAGAAAGCTAACTGAAGAGATCTAACTGAAGGAATGTTTGAAGGATAAAAAAAACTGGATGTTCCAAATGGAGTACTACTTATTTACAAGACAAGAGACTGTTTCCAATTTTGTTTTGTTCAGTTTTTCAGTTTGTCTGTGTTTTTTGTGCCATGTGTCCCTTGAAAACAGCACCCATGGGCCAGTTCAGAGTGCCCCCAAAATCTAGACACGTTACCCACACAGACGCAGCCTTATCGAGAGACCATAGAGGCTCTCATACATACTTTGTGCCTGATCACAGACATGGACCCATTCTCTATGTGTCTCAATCTACATTTCCCTCATATGATAAAGCTCCTGCCTTGTTCCTCGTTCCAGTCCTGTATGGGGTCTCAGATCAACATCATGTTCTTCTGTCTCATGTTCTGCTATCAGTCCGTCCATCTGCATCCGGTGTAGGTAGGGCTTTAAAGAAAAGGACTTCTCAGCACTGAATGAAAATGAAATGTTGGCAACTGGAATACGCCATTGATTCACACTTATCTTATCCTCCAAACTGGAAGTAGGCGAGTTGGAGACCAGAGTTGGAAGTGAAGCGCTGTAGCTATATTTTCAGGGGGCCACACACCGGTTGGCTGTTGTTATAGGAACTATGCTGTTTGTCCTCTTCAGCCATTGGTTCGTTCCATTTCCAGATGTTTTGTTGGACCACGTCATTATTAATGTGAATGCCCTCTGGTCCATGGAACACATCCTCAATTTGACAATCACAGTTGTTTGTCTGTCCAGGCCAGTCAAGTGTGCATTCATACTGCACTGCCATTTCAAAACATGCATTTTCAGATGTTTAAAGTTTGTTGTATGAAAGAAATAATTGTATTTAAACAGCTGAATATGGACTTGTTTCACTACTTCTTGAAAATAAATGGTTTACTAAATAAAGAACAAAACCAATAAAGTAAGAAAGGATGAAAACGTAGAAATCCTCAGATTCGCGAATGCTGTGCGTTCGTCAGACCTATTTTCTATTATTTTGTAAACATTGGTCAACTAGGCATTAAAGCAACTTACTGTATAAATTATGCAGAGTTATTTTCATACGTGACACAGTTTTAAAAAGTCAAGAGAATTAATACGAGTTGACCTCGGTCAAAAATGCAAACATTGTTAAGTCCGTTACTGATATATAAGTATGTTCAACATTTTTAAACGTTTTATATCTGTACATTTGGGCAGTCCATTTTTACATGATTTTTATTTTATGAAATTCAATTTGTAATGTCCTCAGTGTCTTGGAGTGAACACAAGATTTGTTCTAGCTAGTTATTACCAAAAACCACAAATGCCTGCTTGAATCATAATCCTATACTTATAGTCAATCTGTTATTCTGTATATACCATGCTTATGGTTGCTTTCAATTCTAAAATAGGCCAACAATACTTGTCATGTCTCATATCATTAAGCCAACCACCCAAAAATTGCCAGCTTTTGTCTGTGCCTTTAAATTGGCCTGGTATATTATGCAAAAGAGTACAGACACCCCTTATATTCACAGCAAGCATCTCCTTTAAGCTCGATTGCTTTAGATGTGTGAATGAAAGGGAATTTGTTAGATGTAGCATGAAGGTAATAATCTCAAATGTACCCTTTACATCCACCTCTCATAAACAGTCATGTTCAATGAAAGGGGAGCTGTGCTACTTCGTATATGCAATGTATTTTGGATATTAAATATATAAATGTAATTTTGCAATTAACCATTTTATTATTATTGTAATTCCTGCCATGTATTAAGTACTAACTTTTGAAAAAGGGCTTTTGTATAGGAAAGAAATTTGACAAAATAAACGTTTTTACTTCTGAACATATTTACTTCTGTTGGTCCATTGTCTGCCAGAAAGTAGGATACTGATCTTTAGCTACTAGGCAAAGTTACAACATAATTTGTATATTTTTCCTCTTATCTGCATCACTATAAGAAATCTAGTTAATGTGTAGCTCTGTTTCAATCAATACGTAATCATCATTACTAGCAATATTATCCAGACTATAACACAATTTCATTCATTTTTATAATTTCAGTGTTATACAAAATTATTTGATGAGAAAATACATTTCCTGTGGAGAAGAGATTGTAACAGGAAATACTTTATTGGTTTCTCTGATGTTTCTTATATACTGTATAATGACAACACACATCGACCCAAGTCCCAATACCTGTGCTAACAATATCAGATGACTACTGGGGTTGTTGGGGTGTTATGTAAGTGCCTCAGAAGAGTATGTTGTGATTTCTTCTCAACTTGAGAGGTACATGGATGGGAGGAGAGACCTTTGTCCTCTTGTTATCATAGAGGATGTCAAGTGTGTGTTTATGATAACTGGGTTATTTACAGTAATGTATTCAGTGTACCCCATCAGCCTACGTACAATTGAGTCGTACAAAATGACAACGCGTGCATGTGTGTGAGAGAGAGAGAAAGGAGAGAAACACTTTCCTATCCTATACTGTCATACTCATTTATCGATGTATCATGTCAGTCGGTCAAGCAATGCAGCTGTCTTCAGGCTATAAGTTTCCATATCAAGTTTATGTGATGTCCATTGAAAGCCTTGATTATTTGCATGGATTTTAAACAGCTGTGAAATATTCTGTGAATGATAAAACATTTATTGTATTCCATTAAACAGAGAAGGCAACATCCATCACATCCATCCCATACCACCTTTAAAATCGACAATTGCAGTCATGCACATCACCACGAGCAAAAACACTTCACTGTCGCCACCATGTGGCTAGTACAGGCCAATGCAATTGACGAAGCAATTCACTGTGTAAATCAGCCTCGAACAGGAGTATTTTTTTCCACATCTTGTCTTATCACCTACTGAATGATAATGTCAGGGAGAAGTAATTAAAATTTTAAAGTGAATAGATTTGGTCGATAGTTTTTAATTATTTCCAAGACCCGTTCTCGTGGGTGCTTTTTCAAAGCCTATGTCAGAGACTCCAGTGAGTGTAATGTGCTCATTATTAGGACTTGAAAAATAAAGTTAACATCATTAGAAAGAAGATGTTCCCCTTTTATCTACTGTAGTCAAATTTCCTATAAACATACACACAATCACTTTTTTAATATATTTACAGTACCAGTCAAAAGTTTGGACGCACCTACTAATTCCATGGTTTTTCTTTATTTTTACTATTTTCTACATTGTAGAATAATAGACTTCAAAACTATGAAATAACAAATATGGAATCATGTAGTAACCAAAAAAGTGTTAAACAAATCAAAATAAATTGTATATTTAGCCAGACTTTGCCTTGATAACAGCTTTGCACACTCTTTGCATTCTCTCAACCAGCTTCATGAGGTAGTCACTTGGAATGCATTTCAATTAACAGGTGTGCCTTGTTAAAAGTTAAGTCCAATTTATTTTCTTCTTATTGCGTTTGAGCCAATCAGTTGTGTTGTGACAAGGTACGGGTGGTATATAGAACATAGCTGTAACGGATTTCCTCTTCCTCTTCTGAGGAGGAGTAGGAGAGATCGGACCAATGCGCAGGTGGTACGTATCCATAATGTTTTTGAATGAGAATGAATACAACATACAAAAACAAGAACAAGAGGATCAAAATGAAAACCGAAACAGTCCCGAATGGTGCAAACACTGAAACGGAAAATATTCACCCACAAAACACAGGTGGAAAAAGGCTACCTAAGTATGATTCTCAATCAGAGACAACGAATGACACCTGCCTCTTATTGAGAACCATACCAGGCCAAACACATAAACACAACCTAGAAAAACGAACAGACTGCCCACCCCAACTCACGCCCTGACCATACTAACAAAGACAAAATAAAGGAACTAAGGTCAGAACGTGACAATATTTGGTAAGATACCAAGTCCATATTGTATCAAGAAGAGTTAAAATAAGCAAAAAGAAACAACAGTCCATCATTACTTTAAGACATGAAGGTCAGTCAATCTGTAAAATTTCAAGAACTTTGAACGTTTCTTTAAGCGCAGTCGCAAAAACCATCAAGCGCTATGATGAAACTGGCTCTCATGAGGACCACCACAGGAAAGAAAGTCCCAGAGTTACCTCTGCTGCAGAGGATAAGTTCATTAGAGTTAACTGCACCTCAAATTGCAGCCAAGATAAATGCTTCACGGAGTTCAAGTAACAGACACATCTCAACATCAACTCTTCAGAGGAGACTGCTTGAATCAGGATTTCATGGTCGAATTGCTGCAAAGAGACCATTACTAAAGGACACAAATAAGAAGAAGATACTTGCTTGGGCCAAGAAACACGAGCACTGGACATCAGACCGGTGGAAAGCTGTCCTTTTGCCTAACGACTCCAAATTTGCGATTTTCGGTTCCAAACACGGTGTCTTTGTGAGACGCAAAGTAGGTGAATGTTTGATCTTCGCATGTGTGGTTCCCATCGTGAAGCATGGATGAGGAGGTGTGATAGTGTGGGGGTGCTTTGCTGGTGACACTGTCTGTGATTTATTTGGAATTCAAGACACACTTAACCAGCTTTGCTACCACAGCATTCTGTAGCAATCTGGTTTGTGCTTAGTGGGACTAATCCCATCTGGTTTTCACTTAGTGGGACTATCATTTGTTTTTCAACAGGACAATGACCCCAAAAACACCTCCAGGCTGTGTAAGGGTTTTTGACCAAGGAGAGTGATGTAGTGCTGCATCAGATGATTGAGAGGGTTTGGGATGAGTTGGACCGCAGAGTGAAGGAAAAGTAGCCAGGATATGTGGGAACTCCTTCAATACTGTTGGAAAAGCATTCCAAAATGGCGTAGCAGTGCAGACGTGTTTTGTTCGTCCTCTCGTCTACTTTTTAATTTTTCGTCCTTTTCTTGTATATATTTCAATTTTATTTTCAATCTCCTTACCATTTCAAATCAATTATACCTTCTGGTAACCTGCCACACCCAATGTGATAGGGAACCACAATTCTTTTTTTTCTTTTTTTAGACCTTGCAGCCAGAACCACCTAGCCATCAAAGCTAACCAGCTAATTAGCTACTCGCTATTAGTCATTGTTAGCCACTGCTAGCAGCCTTTACCTTCTGCACAGATACCAGCCCTTTCTATTGTAGCCTGGAAAATACTTGCCAGCCCACCAGTATCGGACTGTTTCTCCACAACAACGCCGGACTCCTGCCTTAAACCCTGGACCATTACTCCTGATCTTCACAGCTAGATAGCTGCTACCGAGTGACCCAGTACCGAAGCTAGCCCTGAGCCAGGCCCACCTCCCGGGCCTACTCAGTTGTTCACCCGGACTCCACCCAAACACGGCTAGAATCCACTACCAGATCCTTGCTGTAAGCTGGCTAAAGCCCCTGCCCCGATGCTAGCACCAGTTAGCCATGAACCAGGTGCATCTCCCGGCTAGCAAAGTAAATTACTACAACACCTCTTTCGCCATCTGGCTTTGATCCTTTGTCGACACGGCGCCCCGCCGCACCACCACGACTGGTCTGCTGTCGAATACTCCAGCCACTGTGCTTTCAACCGGCCTCTGTCGGAAGTCAGAGCAGACGCTTCTACTAGCCCCAGGCTTCTACTAGCCTCTAACTTTAAACACTGTGTCACCCGCGTGCTACCATATTATCGACTACTCCGCGGCTTCCCTGTTCCATCTATTTATTTTTTTATTTTTTTATTTTAATTTTTTACCTTTATTTTATTTAACTAGGCAAGTCAGTTAAAACAAATTCTTATTTTCAATGATGGCCTAGGAACAGTGGGTTAACTGCCTGTTCAGGGGCAGAATGACAGATTTGTACTTTGTCAGCTCAGGGATTTGAACTTGCAACCTTTCGGTTACTAGTCCAACGCTCTAAACACTAGGCTACCCTGTCGCCCCCTATTGCTGTCCCCTGGACCCTATGATCACTTGGCTACATAGCTGATGCCTGCTGGACTGTACATTAATCACGGTACTCCATTCTGTTTATTTTTGTTTATCTGTCGGCCCCAGCGCCAAACTCAGGCTCTATGTGTAGATAACCGACCCTCTCTGCCTATTCATTGCCATTTTACCTATTGTTTTTGTCTTAGCTGATTAGCTGTTGTTGTCTTACCCGTTGTTGTCTTAGCTAGCTTTCCCAATCAACACCTGTGATTGCTTTATGCCTCGCTTTATGTCTCTCTCAAATGTCAATATGCCTTGTGTACTGTTGTTTAGGTTAGTTATCATTGTTTTAGTTTACAATGGAACCCCTAGTTCCACTCATCATACCTCTGATACCTCCTTTGTCCCACCTCCCACACATGCGGTGACCTCACCCAGTATAACCAGCATGTCCAGAGATGCAACCTCTCTTATCATCACTCAGTGCCTGGGCCTACCTCCTCTGTACCCGCACCCCACCATACCCTTGTCTGCACATTATACCCTGAATCTATTCTACCATGCCCAGAAATCTGCTCCTTTTATTCTTTGTCCCGAACACTCTAAAACGACCTAGATGACCAGTTTTGATAGCCTTTAGCTGTACCCTCATCCTACTCCTCCTCTGTTCCCCGGGTGATGTGGAGGTAAACCCAGGCCCTGCGTGTCCACAGGCAACCCCATTTTTTTGACTTTGTTGATCTATCTACTGCAGAGATAGCCTGCAAAGTTCTGCCATACTTCCAGATCAATGCCCAAACAGTTCGAACTTCTAATTTAAAAAATGAATATCTCCAGAAATAAGTCTCTCACTGTTGCCGCCTGTTATCGACCCCACTCCGCTCCCAGCTGTGCCCTGGACATCATGTGTGAATTGATCGCCCCCCATCTAGCTTCAGAATTCGTTCTGTTAGGTGACCTAAACGGGGATATGCTTAACACCTCGGCAGTCCTACAATCTAAGCTAGATGCCCTCAATCTCACACAAATTATCAAAGAAACCACCAGTTACAACCCTAAATCTGTAAACATGGGAACCCTCATAGACATTATCCTGACCAACTTGCCCTCCAAATACACCTCTGCTATTTTCAATCAGGATCTCAGCGATCGCGGCCTCATTGCCTGTATTGGCTATGGGTCCGTGGTCAAACGACCACCCCTCATCACTGTCAAATGCTTTGTAAAGCACTTCTGGGAGCAGGCCTTTCTAATTGACCTGGCCCGGGTATCCTGGAAGGATATTGACCCATCCCATCATTCGAGGATGACTGGTCGTTCTTTAAAAGTAATTTCCTCACCATCTTAGATAAGAATGCCCCTTTCCAAAAATGCAGAACTAAGAACAGATATAGCCCTTGGTTTACTCCAGACCTGACTGCCCTTGACTAGCATAAAAACATCCCGTGGCAGACTGCAATAGCATTGAATAGTCCCTGCGATATGCAACTCTTCAGGGAAGTCAGGAACCAATACACGCTGTCAGTCAGGAAAGCAAAGGCTAGCTTTTTCAAGCAGAAATTTGCATCCTGTAGCTCTAACTCCAAAACGTTTTTGGACACTGTAAAGTCCATGGAGAACAAGAGCACCTCCTCCCAGCTGCCCACTGCACTGATGCTAGGTAACATGGTCAACACCGATAAATCCATGATAATCGAAAATTTCAATAGACATTTCTCTATGGCTGGCCATGACTTCCTCCTGGCTACTCCAACCCCGACCAACAGCTCCGCCCACCCTGCAGCTACTCACCCGAGCCTCCCCAGCTTCTCCTTCACCCAAATCCAGATAGCAGATGTTCTGAAAGAGCTGCAAAACCTGGTCCCGTACAAATCAGCTCCGCCGCCATTGTTGCAACCCCTATTACCAGCCTGTTCAACCTCTCTTTTGTATCGTCCGAGATCCCTAAAGATTGGAAAGCTGCCGCAGTTATCCCTCTCTTCAAAGGGGGTGACACTCTAGACCAAAACTGCTATAGACCTATATCTATCCTGCCCTGCCTCTCTAAAGTCTTCGAAAGCCAAGTTAATAAACAGATCACTGACCATTTCGAATCCCACCGTACCTTCCCCGCTGTGCAATCCGGTTTCCGAGCCGGTCACGGGTGCACCTCAGCCACGCTCAAGGTACTAAATGATATCATAACCGCCATCGATAAAAGACAGTACTGTGCAGTCGTCTTCATCGACCTGGCCAAGGCTTTCGACTCTGTCAATCACCGTATTCTTATCGGCAGACTCAATAGCCTTGGTTTCTCTAACGACTGCCTCGCCTGGTTCACCAACTACTTTGCAGACAGAGTTCAGTGTGTCAAATCGGAGGGCCTGTTGTCCGGACCTCTGGCAGTCTCTATGGGGGTACCACAGGGTTCAATTCTCGGGCAGACTCTTTTCTCTGTATATATCAATGATGTTGCTCTTGCTGCTGGTGATTCCCTGATCCACTTCTACGCAGACGACACCATTCTGTATACTTCTGGCCCTTGTTTGGACACTGTGCTAACTAACCTCCAAAACGAACTTCAATGCCATACAACACTTCTTCCGTGGCCTCCAACGGCTCTTAAACGCTAGTAAAACCAAATGCATGCTTTTCAACCATTCGCTGCTCGCACCCGCCCGCCCGACTAGCATCACCATCCTGGACGGTTCTGACTTGAATATGTGGACAACTATAAATACCTAGGTGTCTGGCTAGACTGTAAACTCTCCTTCCAGACTCATATCAAATCAAATCTAGAATCTGCTTCTTATTTCGCAAAACAAAGCCTCCTTCACTCACGCTGCCAGACTTACCCTAGTAAAACGGACTATCCTACCAATCCTCGACTTCGGCGATGTCATCTACAAAATAACTTCCAATACTCTACTCAGCAAACTGGATGCAGTCTATCACAGTGCTATCCGTTTTGTTACCAAATCATCTTTCACCACCCACCACCACGACCTGTATGTTCTAGTCAGCTGACCCGCACTACATATTCATTTAACATTACATTTAAGTCATTTAGCAGACGCTCTTATCCAGAGCGACTTACAAATTGGTGCGTTCACCTTAAGACATCCAGTGGAACAGCCACTTTACAATAGTGCATCTAAATCTTTTAAGGGGGGGGGGGGGTGAGAAGGATTACTTTATCCTATCCTAGGTATTCCTGAAAGAGGTAGGGTTTCAGGTGTCTCCGGAAGGTGGTGATTGACTCCGCTGTCCTGGCGTCGTGAGGGAGTTTGTTCCACCATTGGGGGGCCAGAGCAGCGAACAGTTTTGACTGGGCTGCGCGGGAACTGTACTTCCTCAGTGGTAGGGAGGCGAGCAGGCCAGAGGTGGATGAACGCAGTGCCCTTGTTTGGGTGTAGGGCCTGATCAGAGCCTGGAGGTACTGAGGTGCCGTTCCCCTCACAGCTCCGTAGGCAAGCACCATGGTCTTGTAGCGGATGCGAGCTTCAACTGGAAGCCAGTGGAGAGAGCGGAGGAGCGGGGTGACGTGAGAGAACTTGGGAAGGTTGAACACCAGACGGGCTGCGGCGTTCTGGATGAGTTGTAGGGGTTTAATGGCACAGGCAGGGAGCCCAGCCAACAGCGAGTTGCAGTAATCCAGACGGGAGATGACAAGTGCCTGGATTAGGACCTGCGCCGCTTCCTGTGTGAGGCAGGGTCGTACTCTGCGGATGTTGTAGAGCATGAACCTACAGGAACGGGCCACCGCCTTGATGTTAGTTGAGAACGACAGGGTGTTGTCCAGGATCACGCCAAGGTTCTTAGCGCTCTGGGAGGAGGACACAATGGAGTTGTCAACCGTGATGGCGAGATCATGGAACGGGCAGTCCTTCCCCGGGAGGAAGAGCAGCTCCGTCTTGCCGAGGTTCAGCTTGAGGTGGTGATCCGTCATCCACACTGATATGTCTGCCAGACATGCAGAGATGCGATTCACCACCTGGTCATCAGAAGGGGGAAAGGAGAAGATTAATTGTGTGTCGTCTGCATAGCAATGATAGGAGAGACCATGTGAGGTTATGACAGAGCCAAGTGACTTGGTGTATAGCGAGAATAGGAGAGGGCCTAGAACAGAGCCCTGGGGGACACCAGTGGTGAGAGCACGTGGTGAGGAGACAGATTCTCGCCACGCCACCTGGTAGGAGCGACCTGTCAGGTAGGACGCAATCCAAGCGTGGGCCGCGCCGGAGATGCCCAACTCGGAGAGGGTGGAGAGGAGGATCTGATGGTTCAGAGTATCGAAGGCAGCCGTTAGGTCTAGAAGGATGAGAGCAGAGGAGAGAGAGTTAGCTTTAGCAGTGCGGAGCGCCTCCGTGATACAGAGAAGAGCAGTCTCAGTTGAATGACTAGTCTTGAAACCTGAAACCTGAAACCTGGTCATTCTGAGAGAGATAGCGGGAGAGCTGGCCAAGGACGGCACGTTCAAGAGTTTTGGAGAGAAAAGAAAGAAGGGATACTGGTCTGTAGTTGTTGACATCGGAGGGATCGAGTGTAGGTTTTTTCAGAAGGGGTGCAACTCTCGCTCTCTTGAAGACGGAAGGGACGTAGCCAGCGGTCAGGGATGAGTTGATGAGCGAGGTGAGGTAAAGGAGAAGGTCTCCGGAAATGGTCTGGAGAAGAGAGGAGGGGATAGGGTCAAGCGGGCAGGTTGTTGGGCGGCCGGCCGTCACAAGACGCGAGATTTCATCTGGAGAGAAAGGGGAGAAAGAGGTCAGAGCACAGGGTAGGGCAGTGTGAGCAGTACCAGCGGTGTCGTTTGACTTAGCAAACGAGGATCGGATGTCGTCGACCTTCTTTTCAAAATGGTTGACGAAGTCATCTGCAGAGAGGGAGGGGGAGGGGGAGGAGGATTCAGGAGGGAGGAGAAGGTGGCAAAGAGCTTCCTAGGGTTAGAGGCAGATGCTTGGAATTTAGAGTGGTAGAAAGTGGCTTTAGCAGCAGAGACAGAAGAGGAAAATGTAGAGAGGAGGGAGTGAAAGGATGCCAGGTCCGCAGGGAGGCGAGTTTTCCTCCATTTCCGCTCGGCTGCCCGGAGCCCTGTTCTGTGAGCTCGCAATGAGTCGTCGAGCCACGGAGCGGGAGGGGAGGACCGAGCCGGCCTGGAGGATAGGGGACATAGAGAGTCAAAGGATGCAGAAAGGGAGGAAGAGGAGGGTTGAGGAGGCAGAATCAGGAGATAGGTTGGAGAAGGTTTGAGCAGAGGGAAGAGATGATAGGATGGAAGAGGAGAGAGTAGCGGGGGAGAGAGAGCGAAGGTTGGGACGGCGCGATACCATCCGAGTAGGGGCAGTGTGGGAAGTGTTGGATGAGAGCGAGAGGGAAAAGGATACAAGGTAGTGGTCGGAGACTTGGAGGGGAGTTGCAGTGAGGTTAGTGGAAGAACAGCATCTAGTAAAGATGAGGTCGAGCGTATTGCCTGCCTTGTGAGTAGGGGGGGAAGGTGAGAGGGTGAGGTCAAAAGAGGAGAGGAGTGGAAAGAAGGAGGCAGAGAGGAATGAGTCAAAGGTAGACGTGGGGAGGTTAAAGTCGCCCAGAACTGTGAGAGGTGAGCCGTCCTCAGGAAAGGAGCTTATCAAGGCATATTCGTCGCAAGACCCACTGGCTCCAGGTCATCTATAAGTCTATGCTAGGTAAAGCCCTGCCTTATTCAGCTCACTGGTCACGATAACAACACCCACACGTAGCACACGTTCCAGCAGGTATATCTCACTGATCATCCCCAAAGCCAACACCTCACTTGGCCGCCTTTCCTTCCAGTTCTCTGCTGCCAGTGACTGGAACGAATTACAAAAATCAGACCTATATTTCCCTCACCAACTTTAAACATCAGCTATCTGAGCAGCTTACTGATCACTGCAGCTGTACATAGTCCATCTGTAAATAGCCCACCCGATCTACCTACCTCATCCCCATACTGTTTCTTTTACTTTTCTGCTCTTTTGCACACCAGTATCTCTACTTGCACATCATCATCTGCTCATTTATCAATCCAGTGTTAATCTGCTAAATTGTCATTCTTCGCTACTATGGCCTATTTATTGCTTACCTCCTCATGCCTTTTGCACACAATGTATATAGACTTTTTTTTTTACTGTGTCATTGACTTGTTTATTGTGTTATTGACTTGTTTATTGTGTTATTGGCTTGTTTATTGTTTATTCTATGTTATTCCATGTGTAACTCTGTGTTGTTGTCTGCATCACACTGCTTTGCTTTATCTTGGCCAGGTCGCAGTTGTAAATGAGAACTTGTTCTCAACTAGCCTACCTGGTTAATAAAGGTGAAATAAAAATTAAAACATTAAAAAAATTCCCCATTAAGCTTTTTGAGAGAATGACAGAAGTGTGCAAAGCTGTCATCATGGCAAAGGGTGACTACTTTGAAGAATCTAAAATCTATAATATATTTTGATTTGGTTAACACTTCTTTGGTTACTACATGATTCCATATGTGTTTTTTCAAAATGTTGATGTCTTTACTATTATTCTACAATGTAGAAAATAGTAAAATAAATAAAAACCCTTGAATGAGTAGGTGTGTCCAAACTTTTGACTGATACTGTATATATATTTTTGCGGACCCACTGCAGTACCTCCCGGTTGAATAACCCTGCCCTATATTTGTTTTCTCAGTAGTCACAAAAACATTTATTTTTGCGATAAAGTGCACATAGTCGGGAAAAAAAGACTATTTAGCAATGTCAGTGTTATCCGAGATTGTTATCCTTGGAACATCCCTACCCTAAACCCTAACCCTAAACTCTAACCTAAACCTTACCCTAACTCCTCCCTAACCCTAACCCTAAACCCTTACATTAACCATTTTAAATTTCAGCTTCAATGCGGTAGGGACGTCCCAAGGATATTGAATTGCATGGAGCGTTTAGCAATGGACAGCTCTGTCTTCAAGTTCAGTAGCCAATTTGGCATGAAAGCACATTTAATTATTTTGTTATTAAAACACTATCACTGCGTTGACAATTCAGGTTGGTTGAAAAAGTATTTTGTTGTTCTAAAATGAAAGCACAGTTTGCTATTCCGTAGCCAATACAACGGCGTGATATTGTTCAGAGAGAGATGTTCTTCACCTGGTTTCCATCATAATGTAAAGATAATGCTAATGATAGCTAACTAATCTCCATTCCATGGTGAAGGAAGTTTATGAAGAACTCCACCAACGAAGTGGAGCAAGAGGCCAGGCTTTATGTAATTCAGCTCTGATTACATCGATTCGCCCGAGGTCAATTTAAAAAAAAAAATGAAAATGATGAAATGCTTGCCTTGTACCTATGAGTGTCCTCTGTAGGTGCCTTTTTTTGCTTGCTGAAATCATTACTTTTTCAATAAATGTTAAACAAATACAACCACCAACTGATGCTGTCATTTGTCCTATAGACTATCAAAGAACCTTCCAATGAAAATAGGATATTTAAAAAAAGGCCTACTTACAATGCAGTTTCAGTGACGGTCAACATTCTGGGCCAACACTTTCCATAATTATATGATGTTTAATGCAAGAGATATATTTAATAACCCACATACAGTAGAATCATGTACATGTATCGGCCTTCACTCAGTACCCAGCTAGCACATAATGTTCTGAGGACCATATGTTTCTTAGAGCTTGGTGAGAGTGTGATTCTGCATACAACATTCCCATAACATTTCCTACAGGTTTCCTTCAAGGTTCAATTTAAAGTAATGTTTGGGGCCATCTTGCAGCTCAAGATGGCGCCGATTGACATGATCGCCGTGTTCATAGCTGCTAAGCAACTCTGCAGTATTTGTTGGGTGTGCGAGTTATTTCTCACCTTATTAGCTCAGAATGTCCTTATTACAGCTGGAAATAGCTTTTGGATATTAATATGGCGGGTAACTCACCAACATTTTGACCAGAAGTACGACTTTCTTGAATTGGATCCTTTGTTCGTAGACATCAGGGACTGTAACATACTTTGTTTCATGGCCATGTTTTACACCTGTTTTTTTTCACCCTTTCTTACAGACCAGGTTCCCAGAACGCTAAGGCAGACGCACTGTCCCGGCTGTATGACACAGAGGAGCGGCTCATGGATCCCACCCCCATACTCCTGGCCTCCTGCCTGGTGGCTCCGGAAGTGTGGGAGCTGGATGCGGACATTGAGCAGGCATTATGAGCAAAGCCTACTCCCCTCCAGTGTCCCACTGCTGTCCGTGACCGGTTTATCTATTGGGCCCACACGTCACCCTCCTCTGGGCATCCAGGCATCGGTCGGACGGTGCGCTGTCTGAGTGGGAAGCCCTGGTGGCCTACTTTAGCTAAGGACATGAGGGTTCATGTTTCCTCCTGCTCGTGTGCACCCAGTGTAAGGCTCCTAGGCACCTGCCCAGAGGTAAGCTACACCCCTTACCTGTTTCACAACGGCTTTGGTCGCACCTGTCGGTGGATTTCCTTACCGATCTTCCTCCCTCACAGGGTAACACCACGATCCTGGTCGTTGTGGACCATTTTTCTAAGTCCTGCCGACTACTCCCTCTGCCCGGTCTCCCTACGGCCCTACAGACTGCGGAGGACTTGTTTATACACATCTTCCGGCACTACGGGTTGCCTGAGGACATAGTGTCTAATTGGGGTCCCCAGTTCACTTCGAGTGTCTGGAGGGCGTTCATGGAACGTCTGGGGGTCTCGATCAGCCTTACCTCGGGTTTTCACCCCGAGAGTAACGGGCAGGTGGAGAGAGTTAACCAGGATGTGGGTAGGTTTTATATGTCTTATTGCCAGGACCGGCCGGGGGAGTGGGCAGTGTTCATGCCTTGGGCAGAGATGGCCCAGAGCCGGTTCTGGCCCAAGGAGCCGGTTCTGGCCCCTTGGCATCAGAGTCAAACCGAGGCTCCTGCGGTGGACGACTGGTTCACCTTCAGCGCGCCGTGCTGCGCCAGAAAGCCAGTGCAGACGTTCTCCTCAGGCCGGGTATTCTCTGTAATACTATAAGCCACCTAGCAATTTATTATAGTTCCCAATCTCCCAACCTCAGCTACCAAGAATCCATTTCAGGCTATCAATCGAGTTGGAGAAAGTCAAATCTAATTTTATTTGTCACCAAATACAACAAGTGTAGACTTAACAATGAAATGCTTGCTTAGGAGCCCTTCCCAAAAACGCAGAGTTAAAAAATAACAATACAAAGAAAAATTGTAACACAAGAGGAATAAAATACATAATATTTTTGTTCTATATACAGGGAGTATCAGTACCAGATCAATGTGCAGGGGTATGAGGTATTTGAGGAGGATATGTACAAGAAGGCAGGGTAAAGTGACTAGGATAAATAATAATAAGAGTAAAATAAGGAACAAAGTAGAAGCAGCATATGATGAGTGTAAAAGTGTATGTGTCTGTGTATGTGTTTGCGTTGTGTTGGTACGTGTGTGTGTGTGTATGTGTGTGTATTTGTATTAGTATGAAGTGAAAGTGTGTGTGTCAGTGTAGTGTGTGAGTGTGTATATAGTGTCTATATATAAATATATATATATATATATATATATATATATCTTCTGAGTCTGCATAGAGTCAGAGCAAGATAGGCTCAGTGCAGATAGTCCGGGTAACCATTAATTAACTATTTAGCAGTCTTATGGTTAGGGTTGTTGTGGTGACCGTATTTTTCTGTTTTGCTATTTGCTATTTAAGTGCATAGATGACATGTATTTTTCTAGCTGCCCCTGTTTTGAGACCGGTGCATGATAATGGTCCATTCTAAATCTCAAAAGAATTCACACATATATTCTTTTGTACATATGTAAGGCAAGATTAAATCAAGAAGAGTCTGATGGGTGAAAATATTAGCCTATCACTTGTGAATTATATATTACCACTTGTGAATGACGCCCAGCAGAAGAAACAATGTGTCACGACTTCGGCCGAAGTTGGTCCCTCTCCTTGTTCGGGGCGGCGTTCAGCGATAAACGTACCGGCTTTCTAGTCACCACGGATCCATGTTTCATTTTCATTTTGTTTTGTCTTAATTATACACACCTGGTTTCTATTCCATGAATTAATGTTCCTTATTTAACCCTCTGGCTTCCCTCTCTGTTTTGTGCGTTATTGTTTGCCGTGTGGGTTCGTGTTTTGTGCTCTGGGATATTATGTGTTTCCTTATTGGAACATTACTTCTATTTTTGAGTAAATTATCAGATTATTACTCATATCTGTGTCCTGCGCCTGACTTCGCATTTTTCCATTCACCAACACCCTCACACAATGCCTTTTTTAAATACGTTTTCTAATCACAGTCGCACACCTCATTTTGCCTAGCCCATAGGTCTATATGTTTTGTATCACAACTAAAGTGGCCAAATAACTTTAGGCACATTTAGGCACATTAATACGCTTTACCATGGCCGTAGAGCCTAACTGGCATACATAAGCAGCACATGAGTTTCAAGTTTGGGGAAGATCATTTTCACCATAAAAATGCTACTTTATAATGAAAGCATGACATGCATAATTGCATTTGCGGTCACTTTTGATAATGGTGTTTTTCTGCTAATGGAACATTTGTGCTTATAGCCTAATGTTTATTGCTGCGCATATAATGTGAAGAAATAGCCTAATAGCTTATCAACATTTTAAGCTAAATGCTCTGATCTGTTGCGTCAGCCACATTGTGTAAAAAGTTTTTTTTAATGCTAGTTGTATTCATTTGGTATCTATCGCATCCTACAACTGTCCCAGACTATGTTTGTAATATTTATTTCTCGCACAGAAGAGAATAGGTCGACTTTTGCACTATGGGGATAGTAGATTGACATAGGCTATTGCTTTTGCTGTTCGTTAGGCTGACTCATCTTGAAGGCTGACGAAAAGTAAATGTGGACAGTTCTTCCAATATCTTCAATATGCACCTCGGAATTGGATAAGGACGCGCGCAGTTGTGTCCCCGATGTGTCTGTCTTCACTTGTAGCCTCTGAGAATTACCCGATCATGTGATGGAGCCATGTGAGTGAGAGGTGATTGGATCGCTACTTATGGCTATTTAGCAGTCTTATGGCTTGGGGGTAGAAGCTGTCTCAGAACCTATTGGTCTGCGAGCTGATGCTCTAGTACCGTTCGCTGGATGGTAGCAGAGTGAACAGTCTATGGCTTGGGTGGCTGGAGTCTTCTACATTTTTTTCTGACATCGCCTGATATAGAGGTCCTGTATGGCAGGGAGCTCAGCCCCAGTGATGTACTGGGCTGTCCACACCACCCTCTGTAGCTCTTTGCAGTGTAAAGTTCTAGCTTGAAATCTACTGATTCATGTTGCTATACTAGAACTCGTGAATTACTTGACATGTATATGGAATGTATGTGTTGGGGTCAATGACGGGTAGATGTGGAACTAAGAAACTTAATCTTCTGTTCCATGTTTCTGATGAGGGAGGTGAAAGGCAATTGTTAGTCTCTGATAAGGCAGGCTGGCTGCGGAAGTAGGGAGGAGTGAGGAATGTGTCTCGAGGTCAAATCAACAGATGAAGTGAGAAGAAACCTCTGGGAGGGGGGCCAGAGAGGCCCACCACAACTGCTCTCATACTGCAGTACTATTTTTTAAAATGTTTATTTCACCTATATTTAACCAGGTAGGCCAGTTGAGAACAAGTTCTCATTTACAACTGTGACCTGGCCAATATGGGATAAACATATGGGATAAACAAATGTACAGTCAATAACACATTAGAAAAATCTGTATGCAGTGTGTGCAAATGAAGTAAGGAGGTAAGGCAATAAATAAGTAATTAGTTATTGCGAAGTAATTACAAGTGGCAAAGTAATTACAATTTAGCTGTTTACACTGGAGTGATATATGTGCAGATGAGGATGCGCAAGTAGAAATACTGGTGTGCAAACGAGCAGAAAAACAAAAACATATGGGGATGAGGTAGGTAGTTGATTGGATGGGCTATTTACAGATGGGCTGTGTACAGCTGCAGTGATCTACTAAGCTACTCTGACAGCTGATGCTTAAAGTTAGTGAGGGAGATGTAAGTCTCCAACTTCAGTGATTTTTGCAATTCGTTCCAGTCATTGGCAGTAGAGAACTGGAAGGAAAGGCGGCCAAAGTAGATGTTGGCTTTGGGGTTGACCAGTGAAATATACCTGCTAGAGCGCGTGCTACGGGTGGGTATTGCTATGGTGACCAGTGAGCTGAGATAAGGAGGAGCTTTACCTAGCAAAGACTTATAGATGACCTGGAGTCAGTGGGCTTGGCGACGAATAAGTAGCGAGGACTAGCCAACGAGAGCATACAGGTCGCAGTGGTGGGTCGTATATGGGGCTTTGGTGACAAAACAGATGGCACTGTGATACACTTCCACACTCAGGGCTGTGACTACACCAGTGAGAGGAACCAATTACATTCATGCCTAGCAACAGTGATGTATTGGTTATCTAGATGTGTAAAGAGTTGACCACGCCTATTAGGAGGTTATAAATACT
The DNA here is from genome assembly GCF_034236695.1 of Oncorhynchus nerka. NCBI lineage: Eukaryota > Metazoa > Chordata > Actinopteri > Salmoniformes > Salmonidae > Oncorhynchus > Oncorhynchus nerka. The sequence continues at coordinate 76,354,085 of NC_088409.1, forward strand.
GTATTTGTGCTTCTGTAATCATGTCTTGTCTTTGCAGCTGTACGACCCAGTGGGTGAATAAACTTGGTTTGAGATTTTTATTCAATTTGTTCAGAACCTGATAGTTCTCGATTTTTGTAATCACAGAGTAAAAAAAACGTTGGGTAGAATAAAACCCACACTGGCCTCCTTGTGAACAGAAGTTCTCATGTTGTGTGTTGTCTGTAATTAAAACCTTTTTGTTGCTGATTAAGATTTGGCAAAGTAAAAACTAACGAAATATACATATTCTCTTTTAGAAGAGGATGGGGTGTCCATATCTCTCCCTTTGAAATGTTTCCAGAGGCTGTGTAATGAATTTCCTCCTCTTCTTCCGAAGAGGAGAGGCGAAACGGATCAGAGGACCAATATGCGGCGTGGTAAGTGTCCATGGTTCTTTTTTAATACGTTAAGATACACATGAACAACTGACTACAAAAAAACAAGAAATGTGAAACTCAAAACAGTCCTATCTGGTGCAAACACAGAGACAGGAATAATCACCCACAAACACAGTGAAACCCAGGCTACCTAAGTATGATTCTCAATCAGAGACAACTAATGACACCTGCCTCTGATTGAGAACCATACTAGGCCGAAACATAGAAATACTCAAATCATAGAAAAACAAACATAGACTGCCCACCCAACTCACGCCCTGACCATACTAACTAATACAAAACACAGGAAATAAAGGTCAGAACATGACAGTACCCCCCCCCCCCCAAAGGTGCGGACTCCGGCCGCAAAACCTTGACCTATAGGGGAGGGTCTGGGTGGGCGTCTGTCCGCGGTGGCGGTTCTGGCGCGGGACGCGGACCCCACTTCACCATTGTCTTAGTCCGCCTTATTGTCCGCCTCCGTGGCTTTCTCACCATGGCAACCCCTCAATGACCCCACTGGACAGAGGGGCAGGGGCTCGGGACAGAGGGGCAGGGGCTCTGGCGCCTCTGGGCTGAGGGGCTCTGGGCTGAGGGGCTCTGGCGCCTCTGGGCTGAGGGGCTCTGGCGCCTCTGGGCTGAGGGGCTCTGGCGCCTCTGGGCTGAGGGGCTCTGGCGCCTCTGGGCTGAGGGGCTCTGGCGCCTCTGGGCTGAGGGGCTCTGGCGCCTCTGGGCTGGGCTGAGGGGCTCTGGCGCCTCTGGGCTGGGCTGAGGGGCTCTGGCGCCTCTGGGCTGGGCTGAGGGGCTCTGGCGCCTCTGGGCTGGGCTGAGGGGCTCTGGCGCCTCTGGGCTGGGCTGAGGGGCTCTGGCGCCTCTGGGCTGAGGGGCTCTGGCGCCTCTGGGCTGAGGGGCTCCGGCAGCGGCGCCGGACAGGCGGGACGCTCCAGCGCCGGACAGGCGGGACGCTCAGGCAGCGGCGCCGGACAGGCGGGACCACCTGCAGGGAGGAGACAGAGACAGCCTGGTGCGTGGGGCTGCCACAGGAACCACCAGGCTGGGGAGACCTTCAGGAGGCTTGGTGTTAGGAGGAGCCTGAAGGACCGGGCTGTGGGGGAGCACTGGAGCTCTGGTGCGCAACCTTGGCACCACTTCCTCAGGCTGGACAACTACTCTAGCCCGGACCCTCCAGGGTGCAGGCACAGGTTGAACCGGGCTGTGGGTAAGCACGGGAGATCTAGTGCTTACTACACGCACCTCTCCCTTTGGCTCCACTCCCACATTTGCCCGGCACGAGCGGAGCGCAGGCAGAGGACGCACTGCAACCTCCCAGCGCCCCGGAGACACAGCACGCAGAGCCGGCGCAGGATAACCTGGACCAAAACTGCGTACCGGCGACCAGACCCGCTGAGCAGGCACCATACGCCCTGGCTCAATGCCCACACTCGCATGGCACTCTCGGGGGGCTGCCCTATAGCGCACCGGGCTATGGGCACGCACTGGCGACACCGTGCGCTTAACCGCATAACACGGTGCCTGACCAGTAATGCGCTGCTTATCATAAGCACGAGGAGTGAGCTCAGATCTGCTACCTGGCTTAGTACCACACCTCGTGTGCCCCCCCAAAAAATAATTTGGGACTGCCTCTCGTACCTGTCGCACTGCCGTGCTGGCTTCGCCAACCTCATTCTCCTGTAGCCTTCCTTGCACTGCTCCATCGAATCCCAGGCGGGCTCCGGCACTCTCCCTGGGTCGACCGCCCACCTGTCTATCTCCTCCCAAGTCGTGTAGTCCAGATTCTGCTCTGATGCTGGCCGCTGTTGTTGCTGCTGCTGTCGTCGCTGCTGTTTACCACGCCGCTTGGTCCGAGTTGGTTGGTGGGTGATTCTGTAATGAATTTCCTCCTCTTCTTCCGAAGAGGAGAGGCGAAACGGATCAGAGGACCAATATGCGGCGTGGTAAGTGTCCATGGTTCTTTTTTAATACATTAAGATACACATGAACAACTGACTACAAAAAAAACAAGAAATGTGAAACTCAAAACAGTCCTATCTGGTGCAAACACAGAGACAGGAATAATCACCCACAAACACACAGTGAAACCCAGGCTACCTAAGTATGATTCTCAATCAGAGACAACTAATGACACCTGCCTCTGATTGAGAACCATACTAGGCCGAAACATAGAAATACTCAAATCATAGAAAAACAAACGTAGACTGCCCACCCAACTCACGCCCTGACCATACTAACTAATACAAAACACAGGAAATAAAGGTCAGAACGTGACAGGCTGTTGCTTTGGGAGAGGAGTTAGTCAAATTCTGCAGTTCTATTAAGTATAAGTGTACCCAGCTCCCAATCAAGCAATGCCTGGCCATTTGTTTGTTTTTGCCGTATGTGTTACCACACACAACCCACCTGTTATGAATATTTGTTAGTGATGGTAATACCGTTTCTAATTTATTTGGTATTAGTGGGTTCTTCACAGGTTAGAAAGGATGTACCTTAAAGGGCACACCAATGAAATTTTCTGAGGTATCCATTGTCAAAATTTTGGTTGCACACATACATTCTCTTGATAAGAAATGTGCTAAAAATCCCAATGTAAACCTGGTGCACAGAATGTTTGAAATATCTTTAAATAATGAGTCTGAAGTACAGGGAAATAAAAGGGAAAGAACACTCACTTAATGGTGTGGCCTGATCACCCTCACCAGAAAGGCTAGATACATTGGTTGAGATTTAATTATAATATGTACATTCTGGTAAATATGAAGAAGTGTATTGCTGTGATTGTTTTTTGTTGTTCTGTTTTTGTCTTTGCTTCAATACAAATCTCATCAGATAGGGTCTGCTGTATGGTCGGAATGTCTCCCTAAGGGTTAGCCCTCTAACTCTCTGACCATGTAAATCTGCGCTGAGGTCGCCAATATGATAAGGGAGTATAAACCAATCTGCTAAATGGTTTCAATCGTGTGTTTTTATTCTCTTCAAGATTTGTCGTACAAATTTGCATTAAGAATATTGGGAATGTAATAATTTGTCATACAGTGAATAGTTTATCCGGATTTCCAAAATAAGAAATGCCCTAAACTGTTGTTCTGGTCTGTCATCTCTTGAGGTTATGACAAAGATGACCCCAGATTGTATTTAGATGCATGAAAGGATCATAATTTGACCGAGAACAGTGTGAGCCTCACCACCCCCTCGGTTGAAGTAATGGCGTTCACTATGGCCCTGTCCTTCACCACTTCTACCTGAGACCTGAATCCGAGTCAGCAACCGATGTACAGCATCCAGGCAAATCTATCAACTGCCTTTTCTATCAGGAGTGCTGCATGAGTCCCGAGACCGTCCACGTGGAGTGAGCATGGAGAGAGATCACGTCCAAACTTCTCTCATGCTGCTAGTGTACTGGCCAGAAAATGGACAAGACAGAATGGACCGTAAAGGATGGTATGAGTTACATGTGTGCCATTGGGAGGATGAACTATACAGCTATCTAAAGAAGAAAATGAAGAGACGCCAGAAGAATGAGTGCCGGGGAGGGACGGAGGAGTCAACTGTGCCCATAATGGATTTAGGCTTCTTCAAAATTGGTCATTTGGGGGTGTCAGGTTGATTGTGGGGGTCAGCACACTGTGACATTTATGGTAATTTAGATTTAAAATGCATTGCGATACCGATCTGTCATTAACATGCAACTCGCAAAAGTGTAGGAGGTGGATCAACGGGGGGCCGTGCTGAGAAAAGTTCATGCTGGGAATAAGATGAATATACTGTATGTCAATGTTAGTAGTACATGCTGTATATTTATCTCCCGTATGTAAATTAACATTCTGCCAGTGTCGGTGTGTGCTAAATTGAGGTTCTTAAATTTGAATGATAGACTCAATGTGAAGCACTAGGGACTGTAATTCTAAATTTGTGTTGGATAATTTACAGTGGGGCAAAAAAGTATTTAGTCAGCCACCAATTGTGCAAGTTCTCCCACTTAAAAAGATGAGAGAGGCCTGTAATGTTCATCATAGGTACACTTCAACTATGACAGACAAAATGAGAAAAAACATCCAGAAAATCACATTGTAGGATTTTTAATGAATTTATTTGCATATTATGGTGGAAAATAAGTATTTGGTCACCAACAAACAATCAAGATTTCTGGGTCTCACAGACCTGTAACTTCTTCTTTAAGAGGCTCCTCTGTCCTCCACTCATTACCTGTATTAATGTCACCTGTTTGAACTTGTTATCAGTGTAAAAGACACCTGTCCACAACCTCAAACAGTCACACTCCAAACTCCACTATGGCCAAGACCAAAGAGCTGTCAAAGGACACCAGAAACAAAATTGTAGACCTGCACCAGGCTGGGAAGACTGAATCTGCAATAGGTAAGCAGCGTGGTTTGAAGAAATCAATTGTGGGAGCAATTGTTAGGAAATGGAAGACATACAAGACCACTGATAATCTCCCTCGATCTGGGGCTCCACGCAAGATCTCACCCCGTGGGGTCAAAATGATCACAAGAACGGTGAACAAAAATCCCAGAACCACACTGGGGGACCTAGTGAATGACCTGCAGAGAGCGGGGACCAAAGTAACAAAGCCTACCATCAGTAACACACTACGCCGCCAGGGTCTCAAATCCTGCAGTGCCAGACATGTCCCCCTGCTTAAGCCAGTACATGTCCAGGCCCGTCTGAAGTTTGCTTGAGAGCATTTGGATGATCCAGAAGAAAGATTGGGAAAATGTCATATGGTCAGATGAAACCAAAATATAACTTTTTGGTAAAAACTCAACTCGTCGTGTTTGGAGGACAAAGAATGCTGAGTTGCATCCAAAGAATGCCATACCTACTGTGAAGCATGGGGGTGGAAACATCAAGCTTTGGGGATGTTTTTCTGCAAAGGGACCAGGACGACTGATCCGTGTAAAGGAAATAATGAATGGGGCCATGTATCGTGAGATTTTGAGTGAAAACCTCCTTCCATCAACAAGGGCATTGAAGATGAAACGTGGCTGGGTCTTTCAGCATGACAATGATCCCAAACACACCGCCCGGGCAACGAAGAGGTGGCTTCGTAAGAAGCATTTCAAGGTCCTGGAGTGGCCTAGCCAGTCTCCAGATCTCAACCCCATAGAAAATCTTTGGAGCGAGATGAAAGTCTGTGTTGCTAGCAACAGCCCCAAAACATCACTGCTCTAGAGGAGATCTGCATGGAGGAATGGGCCAAAAATACCAGCAACAGTGTGTGAAAACCTTGTGAAGACTTACAGAAAACGTTTGACCTCTGTCATTTACCAACAAAAGGTATATAACAAAGTATTGAGATAAACGTGTTTTCCACCATAATTTACAAATAAATTCATTAAAAATCCTACAATGTGATTTTCTGGATTTTCTTTTCTCATTTTGTCCGTCATAGTTGAAGTGTACCTATGATTACAGGCCTCTCTCTTCTTTTTAAGTGGGAGAACTTGCACAATTGGTGGCTGACTAAATACTTTTTGCCCCACTGTACCAATAGGTCTAATTATGATTTGGAAAGGCGAGAAGGAGAGACAGCTGCCCCTAAACTGTGAGGAGAACACAAAGTGAAGGGAGGGTGCACTGCTTATCTTGCAGGTGGTTTTTGAAACTAATTAAGTATTTGTGGAAATCCATTGAGTCTAGGGAGGTTATCAGAAAATCGACTAGAATGTAACATGGGCTATCCATAATTGGGATGATGATGGTAGAGGCTTTGTGGTCCTTGCCCCAATCTCATTCTTAACAAGGTTGGTGTGAAACTGTTATAACATGTGTTCTCTCTCTTCCCTGTGAAAGTCAATAAGGTTTCTAGGTTGTGTGAAATGTGAGTGATCATTGTTCCAAATTAGGGAAATGGACTTGAGCACTATTTTAGTATGTTTATAACTATATAAGTGGCCAAGCAGTAGTAATTATTGGGTTAGATGGAATGATTTATGTGCAAATGTATTTGTGGCCGGCAGCAGCCTGTCTCTGAATCTAATTGACTTAGGCCGCCTTCTACCTGACAGGGAAGTCTGGGGGAAAGCAGGAGGAAGTTTTTAGGGCATTCATTTTTGTGTACTCCAGCAGAACAGTGTCCCGAAGGTTAAGGAAGGTGGGAATCGTCATGTTATCAAACTTCAGTTTTTGCTATATATGAATATGCATAGCTTAATGCATTACTACCTGTCATATTTTGTGTTTCCTTTTGCTTTTCAAGTCTTTTGCTATCACTCTCGTAGGAACCCGAAAGAGGAAGAGAAAGTCACAAGCTCCGGCTGAAATGTCAGAGGGGTGTTGGCTTGTGAAGGGATGCATACAGCCGTGATGATTACGGATGAGAACTCTCTTGGTAGATAAAAGTGTCTGCAGCTTACTATGATGTATTCTATATCAGGTGAGCAAAAGCTTGAGATTTCCTTCACACTGGAAGCAACGTTCATGAAGAGACTCACCCCTCCTCCTTTGGACTTACTCTAGGCCACCTTTGTCCGATTGTGCCACTGCATGGAGAAACCATGGAGTGCATGGAGTTCTATGTACAGAGGCATCCAGCCATGTCTCTGCCGGGCATATTATATTGCAGCTTTTTGAGTCTCTCCAACGAAGGAGAGGGTCAGAGGGTCAAAGATGGTAATGGTGAGAGGTTAGCATGTCTTGGGGGTATGATCTTTGATCCTCTGTAAAGTTCTCACTCATCATTGTTCACGATTCATTCGGGATTATCCATAATGATGGTAGCGTCCACATTAATGTACAGTAGAAGTGCTTGGAAACATAATCTATTGTTATTTACAATTAACGTCTCTCCAAAATGACACAAGACACTATTTACTATTCGTTTTGATTGGGCTCAAAATATTCGCTTACACACCAAAACAATCTGCAAATGCATCCAACAAGTCTGTAGAGTCACAAGCTTCATGTAGTCATTGCATGCTAGGAATTGGGACCAAATAAAAATCTTATTGGTAACTTATTGAGAAAATATATATTGTTTGTTAAACTGAATCTCTTTCTCTGAGCAGTTGTGGAAATGTATTTATTTTTATTTATTTATTTATTTATTTATAGGGGACAATGCACATTAATCAACATCAATATTACAATAATGAAACATCCATGTAAATGTGCCAGGTTTAGTCAAAAGCTTATTTGCACCCGTAGTCCCTGGACATGTAAGGGTCTTTACACAGCCACTATACAAATACTCACTAAAGTAATACAAAATACAAATACATTACATCCAATAATATATCATTCTAACAACAACAACAACACTATCATCAATTGTCGTCTTACGTACGAGGAACCACAGATAACTCATGTGTACAGGTTTGGATAGATCTGAGCCATGTTTTAAATTAAATTTTAAAAATACAATAATCATTGCGGCTTCTCATGTCCATAGGCATTGCATTCCAGTATACTGTAGCTATTACAGAGAAGGCTGATTGACCAATTTTACTGTGTTGGAATCCCCTCTAGTTACTGCCCTTGTTATCCCGAGGTGCTTTCCTTGAGCATGATATGCTGGCATAGGGTTTTTTCCCCCAAAAAAGTTGGATACAATATAGCACAGTTTTTTAAAGTTATTTTATACATTCAATATTGCTCATCTTTATCAACGGTATCTTTAATATCGTACCCTACTGTATGTACAGTGGGTATTTGATACACTGCCGATTTTGCAGGTTTTCCTACTTATAATTTTTTTTGTATAATTTTTAAGTAATTAATTTACATTTTATTGCATGACATAAGTATTTGATCACCTACCAACCAGTAAGAATTCCAGCTCTCACAGACCTGTTAGTTTTTCTTTGAAGTCTTCCTGTTCTCCACTCATTACCTGTATTAACTGCACCTGTTTGAACTCGTTACCTGTATAAAAGACACCTGTCCACACACTCAACCTCTCCACAATGGCCAAGACCAGAGAGCTGGTAAGGACATCAGGGATAAAATTGTAGACCTGCACAAAGCTGGGATGGGCTATAAGACAATAGGCAAGCAGCTTGGTGAGAAGGCAACAACTGGTGCAATTATTAGAAAATGGAAGAAGTTCAAGATGATGGTCAATCACCCTCGGTCTGGGGCTCCATGCAAGATCTCACCTCATGGGGCATCAATGATCATGAGGAAGGTGAGGGATCAGCCCAGAACTACACGGCAGGACCTGGTCAATGACCTGAAGAGAGCTGGGACCACAGTCTCAAAGAAAACCATTAGTAACACACTACGCCGTCATGGATTAAAATCCTGCAGCGCACGCAAGGTCCCCCTGCTCAAGCCAGCGCAAGTCCAGGCTCGTCTGAAGTTTGCCAATGACCATCTGGATGATCCAGAGGAGGAATGGGAGAAGGTCATGTGGTCTGATGAGACAAAAATAGAGCTTTTTGGTCTCAACTCCACTCGCCATGTTTGGAGGAAGAAGAAGGATGAGTACAACCCCAAGAACCTCATCCCAACCGTGAAGCATGGAGGTGGAAACATCATTCTTTGGGTATGCTTTTCTGCAAAGCGGACAGGACAATCGCACCGTATTGAGGGGAGGATGGATGGGGCCATGTATCGCAAGATCTTGGCCAACAACCTCCTTCCCTCAGTAAGAGCATTGAAGATGGGTCGTGGCTGGGTCTTCCAGCATGACAACGACTCGAAACACACAGCCAGGGAAACTAAGGAGTGGCTCCGTAAGAAGCATCTCAAGGTCCTGGAGTGGCCTAGCCAGGCTCCAGACCTGAACACAATAGAAAATCTTTGGAAAGAGCTGAAATTCCGTATTGCCCAGCGACAGCCCCGAAACCTGAAGGATCTGGAGAAGGTCTGTATGGAGGAGAGGGCCAAAATCCCTGCTGCAGTGTGTGCAAACCTGGTCAAGAACTACAGGAAACGTATGATCTCTGTAATTGCAAACAAAGGTTTCTGTACCAAATGTTAAGTTCTGCTTTTCTGATGTATCAAATACTTATGTCATGCAATAAAATGCTAATTGATTACTTAAAAATCATACAATGTGATTTTCTGGATTTTTGTTTTAGATTCCGTCTCTCATAGTTGAAGTGTACCTATGATAAAAAGTACAGACCTCTACATGCTTTGTAAGTAGGAAAACCTGCAAAATCAGCAGTGTATCAGATACTTGTTCTCCCCACTGTATATATACAGTTGAAGTCGGAAGTTTACATACACCTTAATCAAATACATTTAAACTCAGATTTTCATAATTCCTGACATTTAATCATAGTAAACATTCCCTGTCTTAGGTCAGTTAGGATCACCACTTTATTATAAGAATGTGAAATGTCAGAATAATAGTAGAGAGAATGATTTATTTCAGCTTTTATTTCTTTCATCACATTCCCAGTGGGTCAGAAGTTTACATACTGTACACTCAATTACTATTTGGTAGCATTGTCTTTAAATTGTTTAACTTGGGTCAAACGTTTCGGGTAGCCTTCCTCAAGCTTCCCACGATAAGTTGGGTGAATTTTGGCCCATTCCTCCTGACAGAGCTGGTGTAACTGAGTCAGGTTTGTAGACCTCCTTGCTCGCACACGCTTTTTCAGTTCTGCCCACACATTTTCAATAGGATTGTGATGGCCACTCTAACAACTAAAACTTTTTTGTCTTTGACCCATTTTACCTCAACTTTGGAAGTATGCTTGGGGTCATTGTCCATTTTGAAGACCCATTTGCGACCAAGCTTTAACTTCCTGACTGATGTCTTGAGATGTTGCTTCAATATATCCACATCATTTTCCTCCCTCGTGATGCCATCTATTTTGTGAAGTGCACCTGTCAATCCCGCAGCAAAGGACCCCCACAACATGATGCTGCCGCACTGTGCTTCACGGATGGGATGTTGTTCTTTGGCTTGCAAGCCTCCCCTTGCAAGCCTCCAAACATAATGATGGTCATTATGGCCAAACAGTTCTATTTTTGTTTCATCAGACCAGAGGACATTTCTCCAAAAAGTATGATTTTTTTCCCCATGTGCAGTTGCAAACCATAGTCTAGCTTTTTCATGACGGTTTTGGAGCAGTGGCTTCTTCCTGCCTGAGCGGCCTTTCAGTTTATTTCGATATAGGACTCGTTTTACTGTGGATATAGATACTTTTGTACCTGTTTCCTCCAGCATCTTTACAAGGTCCTTTGCTGTTGTTCTGGGATTGATTTGCACTTTTCGGCACCAAGTACGTTCATCTCTAGGAGACACAACATATCTCCTTCCTGAGCGGTATGACGGCTGAGTGGTCCCATGGTGTTCATACTTGCGTACTATTGTTTGTACAGATGAACGTGGTACCTTCAGGCGTTTGGAAATTGCTCCCAAGGATGAACCAGACTTGTGGAGGTCTACAATTATTTAACTGAGGTCTTGGCTGATTCATTTTGATTTTCCCATGATGTCAAGCGAAGAGGCACTGAGTTTGAAGGTAGGCCTTGAAATACATCCACAGGTACACCTCCACTTGACTCGAATGATGTCAATTAGCCTATCAGAAGCTTTTAAAGCCATTACATCATTTTCTGGAATTTTCCGAGCTGTTTAAAGCCACAGTCAACTTAGTGTATGTGTACTTCTGACCCACTGGAATTGTGATACAGTGAATTATAAGTGAAATAATCTGTCTGTAATTAATTGTTGGAAAAATTACTTGTGTCATGCACAAAGTAGATGTCCTAACCGACTTGACAAAACTATAGTTTGTTAACAAGAAATTTGTGGAGTGGTTGAAAAACTATTTTAAATGACTCCAACCTAAGTGTATGTAAACCTCCCACTTCAACTGTACATATTATACATTTTTCCTCCAAAAGTTCACAACTTGGTCATATTAAGTTATTCTAGGATACCAATCACTCCAAATCCACCGTTGTCGATTCCATTAATGGAGGGGATGTGGTGTCCTACTATGTTGTGGAAGCAGTAGGCACAGTGTGCAGTGGTCACCGCCACCACCTTGGAGAAGTTGGAGAAGTCCACTCTGTACTTGCCCTCTTTACTGCGGGAGATGATGGGCAGGAAGTTGTAACCCCACATGATCTCCTGAGGGATGAAGGAAGTCCGGACCTGGCAGGCTGAGCTGGTGGTCTCGGCTGTGCCGTCCAGAAAGACCACCAGCTCAAACTCCTGTTTATGGAAGGTGTCCTCTGCCATGTCAAAGAAAGGGCTAGCCTTGTCAATCACATGGTAGAGTGTGAGAGGGCACACAAAGAAGAGGTTGTCCTTCCCAGCGTCCATCAGGAACTCAATGTTCACCTGGTCCATGATGATTGTCTCCCCATCGGGTTTGACGGTTGTCCTCAACAGCTTGCCGTAGATTTGGCTCCCGATCATCAGGGTCTTACGTAAGTTGGCCACTCTTATCATGAGGCAAAGGAAGTCCTTCTTAGGACAGATGACAGCCATCTCACTGAATGTGATGGTCTTGGCCCTTTTCTTAGGGAGGGATATCTTGGACACGATGACTCCACATATGAAGCAGTGTATGAGGGCCCCTATGAGAGTCTGGATAATGATGAGGGCTACAGCAACAGGACAGTGAGGGGTAATGGCGCGTACACCATACCCGATGGTGGTCTGGGTCTCCAGGGAGAAGAGGAAGGCTGTAGTGAGACCGACGACGTTCCACACACAGGGGGTGTGATCGTTTGAGGGGTTCTGCCACTTCAGATCCCCGTTGTTCCGGGCAATCCAGAACCACAGCAGGCTGAAGATGAACCAGCTCAGGGTGAAGGAGGTGATGAAGAAGAAGAGGACAAAGCGCCAGCGGAACTCCACAAAGGTCGTCCAGAAGTCCACGAGGAAAGCAAAGTGGTTGCCGTATTTGACGTTGCCAAATTCAATGTTGCAGCGGCCATCTTTGGTCACCAGCCGAGTTCTGCGGATTCTTCGCTCCACCAGGTGGTCTTGGATGAGCTTCTGGATACCAAACACCATTTTCTAGCTCCTGTCGTCTGTTAGAGAGGACAATGTGTTCATTTAAATTTAGTACACACCCAGAAAAATTAATCAAATATCCTTATCATCCACAAACTGTTAGATGTATACAGACTAAATACTATTAATACAGAATACTGGGTTTTTTAATTAATATGTTTAATCTTCCATGATTAACCTGCATCCCACCCTGTAACCAATCCCTCCCTCTATGCCAGTTGTTTAAGGTTCTTGGATGCTTTGAATTGAATGGAACAAGTATTATGAACCAGAATTCAATGATTAATAATGTCCTTATCCTTTGAAATCATTGTTTTTCAGATGAAATAGCTGCCCTTCACAACTTTCTAAATGCGATAATGACAAACCAAGCATTGGTCTATAAGAGGCTGTAAGAGAGAATGGAGTTGTGTAACATTTACTCTTGGATTCAGACTTGTGAAAAAGTTAATGTTTTACCTTCTTTAATTCTTAATTTCACACATCGTTATTAAGGTAAAACACATGGTAATAGTCCCACTGACCTTAATTCTCATCAAAATATCATTATTTGAAACAGCTTAGTAGCACAAACGCCTCAGCCAGTCTATGATCAATGAAATGATTTCACCTGCTCCAACCCTCAGTCTTATTACTTAACTGTAAAGTGTTACTCTAGTTACTAGCAGTTGCTATGCATCACTTGCACATTTTAATCCACACTTAAATCCTGTAATCCTGGGCACATGGCATAGTTAAGACCCCAAGTCATTACAGAAAGAAAGTTATTGTTGAAATATATTACTCCACTGACCCAAATCAGTCAGATCCCCATAACCTCCCTAAAACCATTATCATCTAGCCTACTACAACCATATATAGTTGAAGTCGGAAGTTTACATACACTTGTTGGAGTCATTAAAAATGGTTTTTCAACCACTCCACAAATTTCCTGTTAACAAACTATAGTTTTGGCAAGTCAGTTAGGACATCTACCTTGTGCATGACACAAGTATTTTTTCCAACAATTGTTTACAGACAGATTATTTCACTTATTATTCACTGTATTACAATTCCAGTGGGTCAGAAGTACACTAAGTTGACTGTTCCTTTAAACAGCTTGGACAATTCCAGAAAATTATGTAATGGCTTTAGAAACGTCTGATAGGCTAATTGACATCATTCGAGTCAAGTGGAGGTGTACCTGTGGATGTATTTCAAGGCCTACCTTCAAACTCAGTGCCTCTTCGCTTGACATCATGGGAAAATCAAAATGAATCAACCAAGACCTCAGAAAAAAAATGTAGACCTCCACAAGTCTGGTTCATCCTTGGGAGTAATTTCCAAATGCCTGAAGGTACCACGTTCATCTGTACAAACAATAGTACGAACACCATGGGACCACTCAGCCGTCATACCGCTCAGGAAGGAGACGCGTTCTGTCTCCTAGAGATGAACGTACTTTGGTGCGAAAAGTGCAAATCAATCCCAGAACAACAGCAAAGGACCTTGTGAAGATGCTGTAGGAAACAGGTACAAAAGTATCTATATCCACAGTAAAACGAGACCTATATCGACATAACCTGAAAGGCCGCTCAGCAAGGAAGAATCTACTACTCCAAAACCGCCATGAAAAAGCCAGACTATGGTTTGCAACTGCACACGGGGACAAAGATCATACTTTTTGGAGAAATGTCCTCTGGTCTAATGAAACAAAAACTGTTTGGCCATAATGACCATCGTTATGTTTGGAGGCTTGCAAGGGGAGGCTTGCAAGCCAAAGAACAACATCCCAACCGTGAAGCACGGGGTTGGCAGCATCATGTTGTGGGGGTGCTTTGCTGCAGGAGAGACTGGTGCACTTCACAAAATAGATTGCATCATGAGGCAGGAAATTTATGTGGATATATTGAAGCAACATCTCAAGACATCAGTCAGGAGGTTAAAGCTTGGTCGCAAATGGGTCTTCCAAATGGACAATGACTCCAAGCATACCTCCAAAGTTGTGGCAAAATGGCTTAAGGACAACAAAGTCAAGCTATTGGAGTGGCCATCACAAGCCCTGACCACAATCCTATAGAAAATGTGTGGGCAGAATTGAAAAAGCGTGTGCGAGCAAGGAGGCCTACAAACCTGTACACCAGCGCTGTCAGGAGGAATGGGCCAAAATTCATCCAACTTATTGTGGGAAGCTTGAGGAAGGCTACCCGAAACGTTTGACCCAAGTTTAAAGTTAAAGTTTAAAACAATTTAAAGACAATGCTACCAAATACTCTTTGACTTTATGTAAACTTCTGACCCACTGGGAATGTGATGAAAGAAATAAAAGCTGAAATAAATCATTCTCTCTACTATTATTCTGACATTTCACATTCTTAAAATAAAGTGGGGATCTTAACTGACCCAAGACAGGGAATTTTTACTAGGATTAAATGCCAGGAATTGTGGAAAACTCAGTTTAAATGTATTTGGCTAAGGTACTTCCGGGTTGGAGCGAGCGGTCGCATCTGCACTCGGTCCGCAGGTAGTATTACATTTCATTACATTTCATTATAGTACAACGGTTTGATTTGTCTAATCTTAGCAATTTCTTCTTAGCTAGCTACACAGCCGTCTTTGTATCATAGATAATTGCGTAATTATCGTATTTCGTCGTCCTAACGCAGTGTACACTGCCCTGCAGCTAGCCAGCTAGCTAACGTCCACCGTTAGCTAGTCCACCGTCTACCGATTAGCAGCACAACTATTACACTCAACTGAACGACTTGATTAGTGTAGTGTTAGCTAGCTACATAGTTGTCTTTGCTGTCTTCGTACCCAAGATAATTGTGTAGTTTAGAGTGTGTAGTTTTATGTCGTCCTTAACATAGGAGACTCTGCTAGCTAGCCAACAGCTAGCCAACGTCTACCGAACAGAACTTCTGCACTCAACAATCCGGTCGCATTTCGCTTCGCTCCACAGGTAGTATCACATTTTTCATTTCATTTCATTACAGTACAACGGCTTGATTTGTTTGATCGTAGCTAGCTACATAGCTAGCTACATAGCCGTCTTTGTATCAAAGATAATTGTGTAGTCTAGAGCGATTTCCTAGGTTAGCTAGCCAGCTATTGTCGTTCTTTTAACGCATACGTAACGTAATCAACACTGCTAGCTAGCCAGCTAGCCCCGAATAGCAGCACAGTAGAAACTATTACACTCAACGGAACGACTTGATTAGTGTAGTGTCAACAACGCAGCCAATGCCAACTAGCCTACTTAGTCAACAACGCAGCCTCTGCCAGCTAGCCTACTTCAGCAGTACTGTATCATTTTAATCATTTTAGTCAATAAGATTCTTGCTACGTAAGCTTAACTCTCTGAACACTCGTGACGTGTAGTCCACTTGTCATTCCAATCTCCTTTGCATTAGCGTAGCCTCTTGTGTAGCCTGTCAACTATGTGTCTGTCTATCCCTGTTCTCTCCTCTCTGCACAGACCATACAAACGCTCCACACCGCGTGGCCGCGGCCACCTAATCTGGTGGTCCCAGCGCGCACGACCCACGTGGAGTTCCAGGTCTCCGGTAGCCTCTGGAACTGCCGATCTGCGGCCAACAAGGCAGAGTTCATCTCCGCCTATGTCTCCCTCCAGTCCCTCGACTTCTTGGCACTGACGGAAACATGGATCACCACAGACAACACTGCTACTCCTACTGCTCTCTCTTCGTCTGCCCACGTGTTCTCGCACACCCCGAGAGCTTCTGGTCAGCGGGGTGGTGGCACCGGGATCCTCATCTCTCCCAAGTGGTCATTCTCTCTTTCTCCCCTTACCCATCTGTCTATCGCCTCCTTTGAATTCCATGCTGTCACAGTTACCAGCCCTTTCAAGCTTAACATCCTTATCATTTATCGCCTTCCAGGTTCCCTCGGAGAGTTCATCAATGAGCTTGATGCCTTGATAAGCTCCTTTCCTGAGGACGGCTCACCTCTCACAGTTCTGGGCGACTTTAACCTCCCCACGCCTACCTTTGACTCATTCCTCTCTGCCTCCTTCTTTCCACTCCTCTCCTCTTTTGACCTCACCCTCTCACCTTCCCCCTACTCACAAGGCAGGAAATACGCTCGACCTCATCTTTACTAGATGCTGTTCTTCCACTAACCTCGTTGCAACTCCCTCCAAGTCTCCGACCACTACCTTGTATCCTTTTCCCTCTCGCTCTCATCCAACACTTCCCACACTGCCCCTACTCGGATGGTATCGCGCCGTCCCAACCTTCGCTCTCTCTCCCCCGCTACTCTCTCCTCTTCCATCCTATCATCTCTTCCCTCTGCTCAAACCTTCTCCAACCTATCTCCTGATTCTGCCTCCTCAACCCTCCTCTCCTCCCTTTCTGCATCCTTTGACTCTCTATGTCCCCTATCCTCCAGGCCGGCTCGGTCCTCCCTCCCGCTCCGTGGCTCGACGACTCATTGCGAGCTCACAGAACAGGGCTCCGGGCAGCCGAGCGGAAATGGAGGAAAACTCGCCTCCCTGCGGACCTGACATCCTTTCACTCCCTCCTCTCTACATTTTCCTCTTCTCTCTCTGCTGCTAAAGCCACTTTCTACCACTCTAAATTCCAAGCATCTGCCTCTAACCCTAGGAAGCTCTTTGCAACCTTCTCCTCCCTCCTGAATCCTCCTCCCCCTCCCCCTCCTCCCTCTCTGCAGATGACTTCGTCAACCATTTTGAAAAGAAGGTCGACGACATCCGATCCTCGTTTGCTAAGTCAAACGACACCGCTGGTTCTGCTCACACTGCCCTACCCTGTGCTCTGACCTCTTTCTCCCCTCTCTCTCCAGATGAAATCTCGCGTCTTGTGACGGCCGGCCGCCCTACAACCTGCCCGCTTGACCCTATCCCCTCCTCTCTTCTCCAGACCATTTCCGGAGACCTCCTCCCTTACCTCACCTCGCTCATCAACTCATCCCTGACCGCTGGCTACGTCCCTTCCGTCTTCAAGAGAGCGAGAGTTGCACCCCTTCTGAAAAAACCTACACTCGATCCCTCCGATGTCAACAACTACAGACCAGTATCCCTTCTTTCTTTTCTCTCCAAAACTAATGAACGTGCCGTCCTTGGCCAGCTCTCCCGCTATCTCTCTCAGAATGACCTTCTTGATCCAAATCAGTCAGGTTTCAAGACTAGTCATTCAACTGAGACTGCTCTTCTCTGTATCACGGAGGCGCTCCGCACTGCTAAAGCTAACTCTCTCTCCTCTGCTCTCATCCTTCTAGACCTATCAGCTGCCTTCGATACTGTGAACCATCAGATCCTCCTCTCCACCCTCTCCCGAGTTGGGCATCTCCGGCGCGGCCCACGCTGGATTGCGTCCTACCTGACAGGTCGCTCCTACCAGGTGGCGTGGCGAGAATCCGTCTCCACACCACGTGCTCTCACCACTGGTGTCCCCCAGGGCTCTGTTCTAGGCCCTCTCCTATTCTCGCTATACACCAAGTCACTTGGCTCTGTCATAACCTCACATGGTCTCTCCTATCATTGCTATGCAGACGACACACAATTAATCTTCTCCTTTCCCCCTTCTGATGACCAGGTGGCGAATCGCATCTCTGCATGTCTGGCAGACATATCCGTGTGGATGACGGATCACCACCTCAAGCTGAACCTCGGCAAGACGGAGCTGCTCTTCCTCCCGGGAAGGACTGCCCGTTCCATGATCTCGCCATCACGGTTGACAACTCCATTGTGTCCTCCTCCCAGAGCGCTAAGAACCTTGGCGTGATCCTGGACAACACCCTGTCGTTCTCAACTAACATCAAGGCGGTGGCCCGTTCCTGTAGGTTCATGCTCTACAACATCCGCAGAGTACGACCCTGCCTCACACAGGAAGCGGCGCAGGTCCTAATCCAGGCACTTGTCATCTCCCGTCTGGATTACTGCAACTCGCTGTTGGCTGGGCTCCCTGCCTGTGCCATTAAACCCCTACAACTCATCCAGAACGCCGCAGCCCGTCTGGTGTTCAACCTTCCCAAGTTCTCTCACGTCACCCCGCTCCTCCGCTCCCTCCACTGGCTTCCAGTTGAAGCTCGCATCCGCTACAAGACCATGGTGCTTGCCTACGGAGCTGTGAGGGGAACGGCACCTCAGTACCTCCAGGCTCTGATCAGGCCCTACACCCAAACAAGGGCACTGCGTTCATCCACCTCTGGCCTGCTCGCCTCCCTACCACTGAGGAAGTACAGTTCCCGCTCAGCCCAGTCAAAACTGTTCGCTGCTCTGGCCCCCCAATGGTGGAACAAACTCCCTCACGACGCCAGGACAGCGGAGTCAATCACCACCTTCCGGAGACACCTGAAACCCCACCTCTTTAAGGAATACCTAGGATAGGATAAAGTAATCCCTCTCACCCCCCCTCCCCCTGAAAAGATTTAGATGCACTACTGTTCCACTGGAGGTCATAAGGTGAATGCACCAATTTGTAAGTCGCTCTGGATAAGAGCGTCTGCTAAATGACTTAAATGTAAATGTAAATGTGTATGTAAACTTCCAACTTCAGCTGTAGCTGCATATAAACTGGCACTTTCATAGTGATCAATGGTAGGGTATAGCACAGAAATATTTGATGGATGACCTCTGGCGATATGAAAGGCATAGCAGTTTTCTGAATAAATGTGTCTTGTCCTGCTGCCAAGTTATGCCAAATACTGATTTTGGTGGTTGGCTTGTTAGGAAGTGGTGTGTACAAAATGACCAGTGCCGTAAGCTTGTGCCGTAAGCTTGTGCGTTTGTTTCTACACTCAAAGCTTTGAAACGTCCTGTATTGTATTTCACAAACAAAAACCCGATAATCACACACCATGCTTTGTTGTGAAGCTTTTCTTGTTTGGGTCTCACAAAGCAATTTACCACTAATCATGATTTCTTCCCCATTGTTACTGTATCGTGATGTAATGAATGCTGAGCTCATTTTAGGTTACTTTGATACGATGCTTGGCTGATGCTTTTCAGTAATATACTTTTGAAATAGTGATACTTTTATTAGTATCGTATGGTTCACTTGTCAATGTCAGTAATAACTCTTCAACAATGAATGGTTTCCTCAAGGAAATCTTATAATAATTCATTTAGGCGTGTTACACACTGCTCTGCAACCAATGCCAAGGTAATAGGGACCATTTCCACCCTTGTAATCATCAGTTTGTGATTAATTGCGATGTTTTGACTACACTTATTCAGATTTTAATGTTTGAGCCAATTAGATACTTCACTCAATATTTACACTGACAAATGTAAACACATGTTGTATACTTTGCTTCTGCAATGAGAGGTCAGAAAGTCCGCAAATTATTTGACCGTTTGTGAGAAAGGTAATAACAATAACAATAAAAATATATAAAAATATATATATTGATTTTCCCAAGACCATTTCCTTTTAATGTTAAGATTCTCAACAATTTACAAGACGACAAACTAGCCTATACATGTACCTGCACACAAAGTTAGGAGTGGAGTCATATCAGTCATACTACATACAATATGCTCACTGGCAGACATGCCACTTTCACTCATAGTGTTTTGGAAGAAGAACATTAGCGGAATGCCGATTTAAAAATATATGCATCACATGTTTGTAGGAGAGAGTAGCTCTAACACGAAAAGCTCACCCTAGGCTCAAAGTGGGTGCATTTAAACATGATAGATATTATCATTACACTGTTGTTATAACAGGAGAATACAAAGTACTCACTGGATGATAATGGTCCAACTACAGAAGATGAGATCCTCACTCAAACTGAGTTTTTCCTGTTTTCCTGTGGATCACCTCTGTCTCTGTCTCTCTCTCTCAGCCAGTCTCTGATGGTGTGCCCTCTGAACTGTAGTGTCTCAGTGCTACAGCTGTGTGTGCTTTTATAAAGCCTTGTACTGATGGGATTGGAATCACTTCAGGTGATGTTTACACACACACAAACATGAAGTAGGCTACCCATACAGCCCTCGATCAGGGCTGTTGAGTGGGCATGTGTTTACCCCACACTGCACTGGTACCCGGGTCCAGCCTGACTACCCCCTGCTACACCACCCGTGTCTGGGGCAGGGCTCTCAATGTTCAGATCAAGAGGAAGCTGTGTGCCACTGTTTACTGTACACACACATACACAATCACACACAATGGGAAAAATAAAGATCTTGAATCGAGGGACAGATTTTCTGATAAGACGTGTGACATAGGATTTGAGTTGCATCTGCTATTGAATTGTCAACCTGAGTCAAACAGTGATGCTGCATTTATGATGCACAGTCGCACAGTCACACAGTTCCCCTGATCTACCCATAGCTCACAGCTCCTGAAGTGCTGTGACTTGCACTTTCTCCTTTTCTTATTCACAGATTACTGTAATACTTCTAAGGCCTGGTGAGCTCATCCCCATTGTGAATGAAAAGTAAACCTAGCAACATGCATAGGTTAGACTAACACAGAGAAAGGAGATGAAAGAAAGAGACCATGTCCTAGATCAGATAGCAGATAGCTCTCTTGGGTAAGACTGGTATTATCTTTGTTCATGATCGTGGAGGATATGTGTGAATGCGTGGGGTAGGGGGTCGACGTGGTGTGAATTGCTGTTTGTGTCGTCTTTCATCTCGTATCGTTTCCATGAAAAAGTTGCGTTTTTATCTTCCAAGTCTACATGTCTGTTGACACACAAGAAGGGTTCATGGCAGACAAAAAGGATTACCGTACTTCATCTTCCTAGGTATAATGGTTCCCACTAGCTACCACAGCCAAAAAGTCAAATTGGCTATATCGTAAAAATCGTAAAAATGAATTATTAGCTTTTTGGTCTTCATTTCTGGTTAGGGTTAGGCATAAGGTTAGCGGTGAGGTTAAGGTTAAGGTTAGGTTTAGGTTCAAAATCACATTTTAATAAGAGAAATTAAGAGAAATTGAAGAAATAGGCAAGGTTTATGACTTTGTGGCTGGGGTAACTAGGGACGACCCAGTAGTTTTTTAGTTTTGTTTATTAAACAACTAACAACTAAAACTTGAAAAATCCATACATGCACATTAGTAAAATCATTGAGGATAACACACAATAAAATCTTGGACTTATTTACATTGTGGTCCTCTTGAAACAAGATCAAACACAGTTGCACACAGAATGACCTTGAAATAAAAAAACATAAAAAGAAAGAAGAAAAACATCTATCTCATCACTGCAGTTACATCATAGGGCACATTCACTTGGGCACAGAAGACATCAAACATTTTGGTACTTTATTTTTAAAGCTGCCCAGAGAGGAAGTTGTTTTTATAGACAGAGGCAATTCATTCCACTCTGAGGCTCCAGTATACAAGAATGTACCTTTCCCAGCATTACTCCTGAAACTGTATAAGCTATACTGCTTTATTACCTGTTAAAAGCATGTATGAGCCAGCATTACCTTAATATAAGGTTAATAATACACTACATGACGAAAAGGATGTGGGCACCTGCTCGTCGAACATCTCGTTCCAAAATCATGGGCATTAATAGGGAGTTGGTCCCCCCTTTGCTGCTATAAAAGCCTCCACTTTTCTGGAAAGGCTTTCCACTATATGTTGGAACATTGCTTTGGGGACCACAAGAGCATTAGTGAGGTCAGGCACTGATGTTGGGCGATTAGGCCTGACTCGCAGTCAGCGTTCCAATTCATCCCAAAGGTGTTCGAAGGGGTTGAGGTCAGGGCTCTGTGCAGGCCAGTCAAGTTCTTCCACACTGATCTCGGCAAACCACTACTGTATGGACCTGGCATTGTGCACTGGGGCATTGTCATGCTGAAACAGGAAAGGGCCTTCCCCAAACTATTGGCAAAAAGTTGGAAGCACAGAATCATTGAGAATATCATTGTATGCTGTAGAGTTAAGATTTCCCTTCACTGGAACTAAGGGGCCTAGCCCAAACCATGAAAAACAGCCCCAGACCATTATTCCTCCACCACCAAACTTTACAGTTGGCACTATGCATTCGGGCAGGGAGCGTTCTCCTGGCATCCGCCAAATCAAGATTCATCTGTCGGACAGCCAGATGGTGAAGTGTTGTAAGTCGCTCTGGATAAGAGCGTCTGCTAAATGACTTAAATGTAATGTAATGTGTGATTCTTCACTCCAGAGAACGCGTTTCCACTGCTCCAGAGTCCAATGGCGGTGAGCATTACACCACTCCAGCCGGCACTTGGTGTTGCGCATAGGGAATCTTAGGCTGGTGTGTGGCTGTTCGGCCATGGAAACCCATTTCATGATGCTCCCGAAGAATAGTTATTGTGCTGATGTTGCTTACAGAGGCAGTTTGGAACTCGGTAGTGAGTGTTGCAACCGAGGACAGACGATTTTTATGCGCTACGCGATTTAACACTCGGCTGTTCCATTTTGCAATATCCCTCAATCAATTCGATTTTCAGCTCTTTTTCAAGGAATATTTATAAGTTTTGGTCGAAAAATTAGGTCAGAGGAAGTCCACAAAGACTTGGAGGATAATTTAGGCTTCTTCATATGAAATTATTTTCTTTTAATTTATGATGAAAAAAAATCTGTCTCACATGATGGTTTTCAGCAAGGGGTCCGTTTTTTCTACAGGGAAGCTTTCTGCAGAGTCATCATATTGAGGGACATTCATGTTCCTCAAACATCAGTCTGCCCTGCAGAGTCTCTGGCAGAAATGGTAGGCTGCTACGCTCTCAAATGTCTGACGGTGGAAAATTGGGTCATACTCAAAAATGATTGGCTGCTTTTGATCACACAAATAGTCCTTCAAAATGATTTGTTTGGCATGTAGCTGCCTCATTGTCTGTATGCATCGATGCTCACCTCTAGCTGACAGATGAGAAAAATGTAAACATTCAGAGAAGCAAGCTTTTATCAATATGATTGTAGGACAGAGGCATACTGTTGTGATATCTTTGTGTGGATGAGGTGGGTGAGGCTGTACATGTCAATGGTACTGTTCCAGTTAGACCTTGATGTGGCTTTCAGGCTTTCCTCA